>NW_020955567.1:336877-474680 GCF_003031625.1 Empidonax traillii | reverse complement strand
AAATGTGTTCTCCAAATGTTGTAGCATCTGTATGCTGCTGTTTTTACTGCAGCTGTTGTACAGGTCATTAATCTGATCTCACATCGTAAAAATTTCTCCACCCTCTTCTTGAGTTTCTTTCTTATCATAACACTTTCCAATACCTTGGTGCCTAACTCTGCTATATTCCCTTATAATTACTTGGGATAGAACAACTGCTTTTTTATCCTCAATGCACTTGGCTCCTGTGGTGGTGCTGCTGAGCACCACACTTGTCCCATCTCTGCAAATCCAGGAGCTCTGAAGGGCTGCTCCCGGTGGCTGGGGAGATATCTGGCCAACAGATCATCCTCTCTCATCCTCATCAGCTGCTCATCAGGACAAGCTCTTGGCATGAGCCTGAAGAGGAGAAATGGCAGCCGCTCCTGCATCTGGTACTTGGTTTTCACGTCTCTAATCACTGTCAAACACCTCTGCACAACGGTGGTTGCCACCCTTGCTGCGCAAGGGGAATGGCTGAGCAAATCCCTCCTAAGCAAGGTAAGAGGAGCCAGCAGGTTTGCCTAGGCTGTGGGGCAGGTCTGTACAAGGCAGTAATGTGGACAGTCTAGCTGTTGCAAAGCTTATGTAACGTGAGAACTGCTGGAAAAACAAAGGGACTTGGAAAGAACAATTTTTGGGAACTTACCTGAGCATGGGTGTGAGGGACTTAAAGAAATTCACTGGCTCAGAACAATTCTGTGTGTGGGGGGAGATTGGGTTCTGCCAAGGTGGAATGGTGCTGTGCTCCCCCATAACCCTGCCTCCTTGAGAGCGTTTGGCACAGCTGTCAGTCACTGGCACACCGGGAGCATCACCCCATACCCTGCTCTGGAGCCCCAGTCCAGCCCCAGAGTGGCTAGTGAGCCAGAGGTCCCACCTGAACGGGGTGGCCACAGAGGGCCAGAGCAAATAATACCAACACCATGAAGTCCTTATGTGGTCATGACCCTACCATCAGGACATATGGAACCTGAAAACTACACAGGACACAAGGCAGTAGTTATAATTTTCTCTTTTTCTCTCTCTTTACTTCTTCTAATCTCCTTTCTTGATATTTGGGTAATTTAAGGCTGGATGGGTTGGATTTTGCTAAATTGTATGGGTTAGCATGTGCTAAGTCAATGTTTTGTGAAATGCTTTATTTTGTTTGAATGCTGCCCTTAAATTTTTGCCAAATTCCTTTGTTTTCTAGTTTGCCAGTAAAAGTGTGTTATTTGACCTCTCGAGAAATGTGTGTAGTGTCTACTCCTGCACTCTCTCTCAAGGTATAAAAAGAACTGAAGGCCCTTTTAATAAATCCAGCAGGTAAATTTTTGGAGCCTTGTATATTTTTAACATAAAACCCTTTTGATGAGCTTGTAGAGCGAGCCTGGGCTGTTACAATGGGTCCCAAAAGGTGTCCAGGAAGGAAGCACATGGGAGCATGTCAAGGGCATGGTCAGTACCTGGTCCATTTGAAGGATTTAGTCTGAAGTAATGATCTCCACAAAAAACGAGGTAAATTCTACCAGCTTTTTGTAACTGGCAAGAGGATAATGCTTAAGGTTTGCTGCCCACTGGGCAAATGCTCTTTCAAGAGTACATGGCAGGCAGGAGGAGGGGGATCTGGTTACCTCTGGGAAAAGGACCTGAGACTTTAAGTCAGGCATTTTCTAAGGAGGGGATGTGGTTCGTCTCTGGGATACATTCTGACTCATGTTGATGATACGCTTTCCTCCATTTTTCCAAGACAGCAACTTCCTTTAGCCCATAAGCTCAGGGAACTCACAAGGTGGCTTTGCTCTGCAGATTGAATCTCAGACAGGGCTGGCTGATGCCACCCCAGCCCATCATAGTTTACTTGCCTAGCTGTATTGTCGAAGTCTCAGCTGACCAACACCTTCTTCCAAGAAAACCAGTAACCAGATGTTTTTCAAGTGGAGAACCATGGCAAGGTTGAGGCACACTAAGCCAGCAGCACCGTCCCTTGCCAGTGCCATGGCACTTAGCAGTGCAACATCTTTAGGAGTCTCCATTTTCCATAACTATAAGCTGAAAGAGAAATGTATGGCACTTAATATTAGCAAAACACAGATGCTGGGCGGCTTGAAAACTTATGTCTAACTACACTGGGATCCGTGTTAGGAACTTGGGGTTTGAACCAGAGATACTTAACACAACCGACAGCAAAAGCAAATGGTGCTGTTCTCTTGCATGGGTCTGGGGACAACAGGATGTAAGAAGCAAAGCCCATGTTAAGGTCATTATGTGTTTGTGGCCAGAAAGTTTTGGAAATGGGCTTATCACTTACCCCTGTTCCTACCATCTCCACTTTTTCCACATTTCTTAAAGTTGGCATGAGTGCTCACTTTTAGCTCTTTTTAGCAAATTGCAGAATGAGACATCTTGACAGTTGCTTAAATTTGGGCTTCAGCCTGAAGATAAATTGCAATTTTACATGAATTTAAGTCGAACTAAGACCCCACTTGAACCATATGGGGGAATCTCTTCCTTCAGACAAAGCTGCATTGCCTGCCCTAGGAAATAGCAATTTTCCCTCATTTTTTCACTGTGGGCAAACCCATGACACACTCCCAAATAGAGACAGGTCAGATGAACTCAAGAGATCTGTTTGACCTTTGGGATACAAGAAGATGGTGCCAAGCCAAAGGTAGGACTGTGTGGCTGGAAAAGGGATTGGTGTTAGGTCGTGTGGTTTTAGGTGAACTTCAGGTGAAGCTGTCAGACTGCACTGCAGAAGGCAACATATGTTTGTTGTAGTCTCTGCAAGGAAGGAAAAAAATAACTGTAGTCTTTGCTTTTCCCTCTGCTCCAAAAATGATATTCCTGTCTAAAGGTATGGCTATGAGATGATTATGCTTGGCTGGATAGAGAAGTGGGTGCAAAGGTATGCCAAACAGAAGGGGCTATTACACCAGGTCAGTGCAGAAGCTTGTACCTCTGCACTCCCTGACTTACGGTTTAAGACACGTCCCTGGGCTTGGGGACCTGGCAAGGGCTTGCCAGAGATCCTCTGATACATAAATCCTCCCGTCACTTCTCCTGCAGAGGGACCTGGGGAGCTGTACTCATCCCATGCAGTCAAGTAAGCTCTTCAGTTTTTTGCAGGACTCAAGCCAAAAGGTGTTTTTGTGGGTGTTCACTACAACCTGAGCACTAGTAAAATTTGTTGCCAAAGGCAAAAAAGTTAGCAATTTCCAGAACCTTTAAAACTCTGACAGAGACACTTTGGCAGATATATCTGGGAATGCTTAAGAAATTGGGTCTTTGGGAATCTCCTCATACATCTGCTAATGGCTTCTGCATCCATAGCAGACAGAGAAAGTCTGGCAAAGGCTTAGTCACTCCAGGTACCAGTCTGACATCTGTACTCAAACCCAACTTTAACAGCAGCCCTTGAAATTAAACTGCCTGACTTGACCCTGAAACAGACTGGCAAGCACTTGCAGCCTTCAAAGAACAGGCAGAAACAAGTACTGTCTTTTAGGAATGCTATCATCTTCAGCAACCCCAGACTGCGGTGATCATATGCCCCAGCTTCAGGTCCCTCTAAAACTGTATCAGAAACTTCACTTTAATGCTCCACAGATGTTTATTGATACTGTGCTGCATATACTGCACCGAATCTAATATAGCTGGCTTCGCAAGAGCTGCATGCCCTAAATTCAGTGAAAATACTTGTATAAACAGCAGGGACCATATGCTATTCAAATCATTAAAATGATACACAGGCATTCCTTTGAAAGAATGAGTATGGTCTTAACATTAGTTTAGATCACAATTTTAATGTTTAAAAACTATAGAGTTAACAGATAGATTATAGAACTCAATACTTTTTTTTTATTTACACACAGAAACTGAAAAACTGCGTTGTTTATTTGGATATAAGCAGCACAAAGTTAACAGGTGATGTTAACAGGAGCAAAATATTACCAATGACTCACTTCAACAATCTATTACAGGCGAGCTTGTATCAAGCATACATCATTCAAACAGCATTGTTTATACTGGATCTGGGTGAGCCATAACATATATTGGGACACTAAAAACAGGTTTCTATAAACAAGTTTAAGTTCAAGTCTTGTGGAAAAATACCTTTACAGTTTATATTTTGTTGGCTATAACACTGAAAATAAAATGTACATTTGTATTAACTTGAAAAGCTCTCTTGAACTGACTGTATATAGGTTTTTTCCCTCAATTTGTGCTCATGGTGAAAGCAAATGTTATTTCAAGTCTCATTTTCATCCAAGCTCACAAAGTAAACATGGAAAAAAAATACAATTATTTTTAGATGCATTTCCTTAACCTCCATTTTTCAGCAATCCTGAAAAAAACATGTTTCCATGCTTTACCAGTGAGAAAGGCTATACAAGGCCTTTTGATGGAGGCACTCTTGGGACATACACAGCTCTTCCCTCCCATCACCCTCACCCCTGGACACGCAGCTATCCCATGACCAAAATACTGGCCTCTGCCTGTTCACAGGGTGGGATGTGCAAGCAGTCCCTGGCTGGGGATGTTCTTGGCATCCTCAGGCATTAGTGTTTTGGTTGCATGAGAGCAGCAGGGTCTGTGGCGGAGGAGCAGCCACAGGACTCTGCAGGAAGGGTGGGGGCTAGAAATGGCACCAATTGTTCTGGTTGCTGCCCACGCCTTGCTTGCAGTACTTTTTTTTCCTGAAGTACAGGCATTTCTTGTAGCTGAAAATGGAAATACAGAAGTTTTGCCCTGACCTGTTTGGCCTAGTTGGGTAAATATATGCCTAGAAGCAACATGGCATAACGCTGGGTCAGACTGCTGGTTGCAGTTTGTCATGGTTTCTGCATAACGCCTTTTCAACACTTTACTACACCTGATCTCAGCTTGGGATATAAGAGGTACCTGCATACCAAAGGGGCCCTTTACAAGGGAGATATTTTACCCAGCAGGAAGACTGACAAACTTGCTCTTGAGAGAACAGGGAGTCATGCACTGGAATTAATCCTAGCAATTTCACTGGATCTTTTATTTTTCTTTTTCTTGTCACATTAGTGATGCAATTGTAATTCCAAGTTTAGGATTTAACTTGTGAACTCTTGGGAGAAAGAAAAGGATATGCATTTTTCTAAGAAGCTAAAGTATTTGTATTTCTATTTAAATTACTCTTAATATGCAGAGTCTATCTCAACACTTCTATATCATAGGGGAAAAACAACTGCAAAAATATACAGCATCCTATTTATTTACAATATATATATACATTAAACTGAAATTTCCTACAATACAACACAACTGCATAGATTTGTTTTGAGAAACATAGGCATGTGTACAATTTGTGAATTCTAGACCTTTCCAGCCCTGTACTTTTTATTAATTAATTTTTTTTTTCACAGTTTGTTACAGAAATCCTTACATTAGATACAAATAAAACATTCTTTGTGTACGTTATAGGAAATAAGGATTTTCCAGCGCCAAGGGTTCTGGGGACTTGTTTAGGAAAGCACCCTGGCGCCAGTTGATAAAGCCATCTCTTGGAGCTGCTGATGGAGCTGAGTACATTCTGTGGTGCCTTTCTCCTGCAGGCACTGGGGTGGGACAGTAGGACTGGACGTGGGACACCACCACATGGAAAGAGTTTTGTTTTGACCGAGATGCTCTTTAGCCTTAATGTAAGGTTCAAGCAAAGAAACCTTTTAATTTAAAGATGAGCTAGAGATACCATTATTTGTTACTATTAATACTCAGTATCAGAGTTGTGTTGCGCTTATGCATTGTAAGGCAGATGTATGGACACAATCCATGGACATCGAACCCACACTTGCACATGTGGCCTAGTGCAAGTGAAGCACAGGCTGTGGGTTCGAATGTGCCTCAGAAGAGCAGCCCTCGGGAGCAGATGAGCATCTCCATCCTTGACTTCACAGGAGACCAGCTGTTCTGCCCTAGGCCTGCACATGGGCCAGGCACCACTTGGTCCAAGTCAGCTCTACAAAAGGTCTGTGCTGGTGCACGGATTTGGCATTGGCCCTTCAACCAGGAGCAAGCATCGCCCAGAGAGGTCACTGCTCCTGAGAAACTGTTCCCAAATAACAATTTATTGTGTTTTACTTACTAGGCATGTGTGCCATGGGACAGAGAAGGGCAGCTGTATTACTGTTGTTTTAAGCCCATGACTATTTTCTCTGCGATGTGCTGTGGACTAGGAGAGGCAGCAAGGCCGTCTTTTAAGTGTAGGATTAACTCTTACAATCTCATTAGTAGTCCCTGCTTCTGATTAGTCCTTCCTTGTCCCTTACCACTCGATTGTTGCGATTATGCAAATGGGAATTTTAAAGTTTTTTTGTTGCAGTTATTAGGAGCAATTCTGCATCCAGTCTATGACATTTGCAGTGCTCACAATAGTGATAAATTCTCTATGAAAAGAAAGCATGCTACTCCCTACTAAGTAGATATGGTACTCTGGATCCTATTAATTTAACAACAGAGAAACTCGTATAGCATTTCACTGTGCTTTTAAAATCCTAGCTAAAATGTGGGACTCATACAATCATTGGCTACAGGTTCACTATTCCAAATGAACTGAATAACAGCAGTACATTTTACAGATAACCTCAAACAAATATTGTCATCCATCACTGATGTTGACAGTTACAGCAGGGTCTATTGCATTCTGTTAAGAATGTATAAACCTGATGAGAAAACAAAAAGCACGTTATTTCACGTTCATTACCACAGACATCAATAAACACGATTCCTTTCCATAAATATCTATAAATATGATGCCAGTAAATCAGTTTAAGCAATATTCCCCCCTTTTTTTTCTTTTTTGTTTTGTTTTGGGTTTTTTTTCGTGTTTTTTGTTGGTTTGGTTTGGTTTTTTCCTAGTTAAGAGACCCAGAAACAAAGTCTGTTTAAAGACTTAATATTTTGGGTATCTATTTTTCAGTATCTAAGATATGCTTTGGTGGTCCAGTACCTTGGGTAATTTCACTCTATGCATATTCAGCTCATTCTCCCTATTTATTCACTAAAACTCCAGTATACAAATAATTGGGAAAAAGGAGAAGGCAGAACAGCAAAGAGGAGAGAAAGCAATAGTGATGGAAGAGTTTTAGGAAGATACAAGGAGCAATTAGTGACCCAACAGCCCTTCCAGTCGAAGGAAGTTGGGTGCCAAAACTCAGTGGTTGGTATTTCAAATAGAAGACTACAGGAGGGAGGGAGAGGAGGGAGATGTCACAGAGGAGACCTTGTTGGAACCCTGTGCAGCAGATCAGACCTCTAGCTCATACCTGGGTACTTGAAAGTTGTTCCCAGGATCTCCTCTCTCACAACCCCTGATGCACAGAGCAATGCTGCTCATTAATCAGTAGCGGAGGGATAAAGCGGGGAGGAAAGTAGAAGAACCCTGGAGCATCTTAAGGATAACACTGTACAGCATCCTCAGGTCTGAGTTAGGTTTTTTAGGATAAGATCCAGAGAGATTATAAGGCACCTCAAAACCTGAAATGTGACCTCAGCAAGCTGAGTTAGAGAATGGAGTGAGATGCTGGGCTCCAGCTGCAGTGACCACTGAGGATTGGGTGCCTGCAAAAGAGGAACCACAAACTTACATCCAAGATGGTGAATGAGGTGCAAAGAGATAGGAACAAAGCATAGGTTCTTCTCCCCAGAGCTTGCCTAACACCTGGTCTTGTAGGCTATGGTATGGACTTCTTTGTGAATAAGGGCAGGGATCAGTCCCATAAAGAGATGGCACAGAGATAGCTGGTAACCTGCACCATCACAGGCAAGGGTCTGAGACCAGCCAAAGGAAAGCACAAGGGACATTAGCCCAGCAGTCCCAGGTATCTCAGCAGTTCATGTGTTAAAGGCTGGGCTAGGGGGTCCTTGGGAGAAAGGATGCCACACTGGAGATCTTGCTGGGAGCCTGTGAGTGAAAGTCTCAGGGACCAGAAGGAAGGCAGAATAGAGGAACCCTGCACTGCAGTCTAGCAGGTCACTTTGCCTGAAGGGAGAAGGCTTCCAGTTTTGTTCTTGCTGCTGGGCTACTCCAAGGACTTGGGCAGCCTGTGGAGTGCACTCTGCCTTATTTCTGGATCACAGTGGAGTTATCATCAGAGGCAGGCACCTCACTGCCTGGGCTGAGGTACAGATCTGGAAGCCTGGGCTTAGCAGGCTTAGTTTCTGCAGCATGAACACTGCAGATCCGTGCCCAAATTCTAAGGAAGGTCCCAAAGTAACCTCTCTGGATGTTACCCTTAGAAACCAACTTTCAAGGTCCTGAGATGCGCTCTGTGGTCCCAACTCTCAGTGACTTCAAGTCATGGCAACTGAGGCAATTCAGTAGCTCACAGAGGTCCCAAGACCCCAAATACTCCATCCCTAACTTTAAAAAGAGCAAGCTGCAATGATAGGTTCCTCACAGCTGATGACAGTATGCTTCCACAGTTACAATGGGAGTTGTAAATGAACCAGCTACTGGGAACAAGAGGGTTACCACATACTGAGAGATATGGCTCGAGCATACTGAGGGCATCACTCAGCCCTGGGGCTTGACTGGGGCTCCCTTTAGCCATCAGTGCTTTCAGTGGGAGCCACATTCATATTCTGAGACACTTTTTGGCTCGCAGGGTGAACAACACAAAGTGCACACATTTATGCTGCTGGCAGTGCAGTAATAGAAGATGTCTGCTCAGGGTGGTGAACAATCACCTGCTTAGCATTTAAGTCTCTACAAGTAGTTCTCTACACCAGCTATAAGGCATTAGGCAAATGCTTATTCTGTGGACAATGGATGCAAGTTACAGTGTTTCTGCTAGTAGTAACTGAATGTCTTTTAATTGTAATGGAGAACTGATGAAAAATGTAAATGAAACCTTTTAAATATAAAAAGTATTTCTTTTTAAAGTTCACTTAAAGAAATGTTACAGATTTCAATTTCCACTAGAGAGTGAGTCCAATCCTGCTCCCACTGCTGTCAAAGGCCCTGCTAACTTCAGTGGGAGGAGGGTAAGGTATGAACAAATGAAACTTAGAATGGAAAAGGCATGAGGTATGATTAAATGTCTAGGTTTTAATAAAACTGGAATTTGGTACCTTTTTTTCTGAGAGGAGTGGGGCATTACTGAACAGTTTAACGCTGAAGAAAATGCAGACTTCCCATGGAAATTTCTGAACGTCTGCTTCTCTTCAGGCTCAAGTACTCATGGTTTGGGCTCAAAGCTAGTTCTTGGCAGCCTCCAACTGAAGTGTGTCAGGGGAACGGTGGCTCATGGTGGTAGCCATCCTTCTGTTGCTCCCAGCAGCCCATCACAAAGACACACACAGTCTGTTCCCAAAAGCCACGAACAGGCCGCTGACTCCCCCGCCAGAATACCAGAGAGAAGCACCAGATTTAGGACCTACACTTATACAGCACTCAGTTATGTTCTCGTGGTGCTTTTCACGCCTGTATCCACAATGCTACACTTAACCCAGTGAGGCAAATGGTGCCTGCAACTGCAACAGAAGAAACAAACAAACCAACGAACTAGATGTGTACAATTCAAGAGCAGAGTTTTGGCTAAAAGAGGGAGGGAAGGTTGTGAATGGACATCACTCCAGTGGGAATTGATAGCAACAGGTGCTGCTGCCCTAAAGGAGCAGAACTTGTGGCTGAAGGGCTAAGGACAACAATGAAGCAATGCGGTACATGGGTGGAAGAGGGGAAACTAATTGTGATGAATTCCTATGAGCAATGCTCTATATAGTCTCACAGACAATTAACAGAGACTTATCGCTGATCTGGTAACTCAGTACTGGGGACCAGAGTGATATGTCTGTTGGAAATATGGGTCTGTTTTCTTCAAGAAAATACACCCATTACAGTAATATCAGTACTGGATAGTAATTATTTGGATTTGACTTGAGTAAACTCACAAAAAATGGAATAGATAACAGAACGGATGGTTGCGATTTTGGTGTATAGCGAACAGGGGTGTCTTCTCTTCAGAAGGCGGTGAACTTCAGTGGCCTTCAGCACTGCCTCCCGATTGTACCCAGTCATAGATGACCAAGGGAATGCTCACTAGGGAAAACATTATCCCCAGCACCAAGAAAAGAGAAGCCTGAAACAAAAAAAAGGAGAGAAAATTAAAATGAAATAGCACTTCTGGCAGAGACAAGACCCATAGATAATTAAACAGATTAGCATCATTAATAATTACTCGCTGAGCATCAAACCAATCTTTTTTCTTCTTTCAATTCACTTCCTAAACACTGATCATCCCTAAAGAGGATTAAGTGAGTCTGTTTTTAGGACTGATCAGCTCTGCTCTTTCCAAAGCCTCAAGGAAATCAGTATATTCTTCCCAGCAGATATGTGTTCATCAAAGTTCAGCCCTTTCGTCATGGGATCTGTGGATGTAGTCACAAGTGAAACACATGTTTCCTGCCTGTCTGCTCAGAAAAGGAAGGCCTGACCTTGCAACGCTTCCAGTGCATGCCCCATTAGGCTGGGAATACACAGTGTTGCATCTTTTCAGCTCTTTCTGGGGCTCATAGGAAATCTTTCCAAGGCCCATTTCCATCTCCTCATGCATGCCAAAGGGCTAACATAACATTTCAGCTGGCTGCTTCTGGTGGAGCCACCTTAAGTCTGACTCTGGTCCATGAAAACTGAGGAATACCACAAATGGAGCACTTTGCACGCTTTCTGTATCAACTCACAAAAAAAAGAGAGAGCTTTCTGGACTGAAAGGTTTGCTGAGGTGGCTGGAGGGATTCCTGCACCCTGCTGACAGCTACTGCTGCTTGCAGAGCTGCTGCTTGCAAGCCAGGAGAGTCCCTCAGCCCGCAGAGAAGGGCCTCCCAAAATATGAGATGCTGTGCATGATATGGCCCCTCCACTAGGAGACCCCCAGGGTAAGCCAAGGAGAAGGGTGAGCACAGCTGCCAGCTGACTGAAGCACAGAGGGAAAGTAATTAAAGAAGCTCACAGCTATGTTCAGATTAGATGTGCTTTGCACCTTGCACATTATAAAGAATGACAAGATGAAAGTGTTGCATTGATGGGAATGGAATGCATACCCAAATCCTCTGAGTCAACTTTGATCCATCCTGCTGTGTAATTTTTAAATACAACGACGACGGAAGAATGAAAATCAGCATATTGGCAGAAGTGACCCCTGCAAAATTCAAATAAATGAGTTTTGTTAACTGCCAGGAACAGCTAATTATTGTGTTGCTGATTAGCAACCGTCTTTTAGTAGTAGTACAAAACCAGGATACTGTACCTACAACTCCAAAAATATCCTTCATGGATGGGATAAAAATGACTAACAGGTTGATGATAACCAAAAGAACAAAAGTAACCAAAACATGATGGCCTAAGTCAAATTTTGTCTTTCTGGCCATCTCAAATAGCGATGAACGCACCTGTAAGGAGAGAGAAAGAAATTTCTCTGTCAAGAATAGTCTACGAGTCAATTCAGTGCTTCCCATGTTTATGTGAACTGTTTCTTCATGTGACAAGTGCTGCATAGATCTGTCATAAATTTTAGATTGTCTTATGTAATGTCCTTTGATATAATCCTTAAAATTAATTTGTTATTTCCGAACTGTAGGTACACACGCATGTGCAGTAGGATATTCCTCTCTAATGTATCTTTTGAAATCCTTCTGCACTTAAAAATGAACTTCACCTCTGAGCCTGCTCCAATAAAGTGATGTGAAGGAAGAGAGAACCCTTGTGGATTCAATTTAAAACACGTTTAAGACCAAAAGCAATTTATTTATTTCCTGGATAAAGAACTTCTCTGTGCAGGAAAGTTAGTGGGAGTCTGGTGTGCAAAAAACTGATCCAAGCTCAAGTTCTTTTAGTAGCTGCAACATTATGGTCTCAGCAACTGCTAGACTGTGGTCTGAAGAAATGTGCTGTGCACAGCTCTTACCAACTTCCCAACTGTGAAGGAAGTTTTACTTACAGTGAAAAACAGGACCGGCACAGTGAGTATCACCGCCACAATCACAGCCAAGCGCACAGTCAGGATCAGGATGTCATCTTTGCTCTGGTATTTGTGAAGCAGATCTGACTGCACACTCTCTATGGAAAAGACAGTAAGATGAGTGTTCCGGCAAACAGGCAATTAGTTCACAAAAATCATTGTTTAACAACAGCCTTCTTGAACAACAAGTGATTTATCTGTAAACAAAAGAGTACGGAATGAAACATTCTTGAGTTAAAACAGCGCTTTGAACAAAATTTCAATGATCTCATTATTCCAGATTAATCCTTTGGAGGCCTGATTTAGGAATGCATCTTAATTCAAGACAGCACGTGCCTAAGTCTAAGGTAATTTTCACTGTAGGAAAGACAACAGTGAGACATACACGAAAACTTACTTACATATATACATAGATACAAAAATAGGTAAAGTGAAATAAGCTATTTTTAATTAGTTCCATGGACTTTTTTTTAAGTTTCAAATGATATAAAAATAAACACATGCACTGCAATGGCTGAACTTAATATAAACTGCAAGGTTTTGAACTAAATTAGTCTTAACAGCAAATAAACTACCAGTGAAAAGCAGTGCCCCTGTTCTCAATCGAGAACAAAGCCTATCTTGGGTCAGCTCTCAGTGGGACACTGACATTTGCACTGAAATCCCTCAGCAGCTCCTCTGAGGGCTGCCAGCAGTGCCTGCAGCTCAGCTCCACGCTAGCCGGCGGCCCCAGCAGCCAAGACAAATCACAGGGGGTGCCTAACGGGGAGGCGCTGGCAATATTTTAATATGACCTCCTGCCAAAATGTTTCCTTGAAGCTGTGATAAATAGTGCAGAGCAGGTCTGCGTGTACTAACCAAGAGGAAAACCAAGTTGCTGAGGGATCTACACGTTTGCTTTGTAAGTTTTAAATATCCATGAGCAATAAGTTAAGGCGGGGGCTGTTAAGCATGACACAAAACATACTTGCTGCCCCTTTTTAGGCTTATGTTTTGTTTCTGCCTGCTAATCTTAGAAAGCTGGTGGTAAAACGTAACAGCTCTTAAAGGGAACTCGACAGCCACGTCTGATTTACCATCTTTGGCACTTGGTAAAACCTCACGTATTCCTGGAGGCAGAGGGATCTATCCTGTGGCAAAATGCCTACACTCCCCCCAGGGCACCTTTCTGGGTAGAGACCACAGGCCAACACCACCTACGCAGTGCTTGAATCCCCACCAGGAGAAAGAAAATGCTCTCCCACCTCCCTGCAGATCAGGAGTGGGGTTTTCAAGCCGGGCACATGCACAGCTTCTGCGACACAGAGCTTACTCTGCTCCTGCAAGCACAGACTGCAACTTCTGTACCGCTCACGGGCTGCAGCCAGGTAGGAAGTGAAGGGCAAGGCTTACAGTTGAAGGTCTGTTTTCCTTTCAGCTAGATACACCACAGAGCCCAACCACACTGTGACCTTTTAGGGGAAGAAAAACACCTCTTTTCTGTAATTCTGCAATGTAAATATAGTCATCACTGCAACACTTTTGAGAACACAGCAAACAGACAAGTACTATTGGTGCAAAGAAGAAATGGTCACAATAAAAATACTGTTCTTACCCAGGTAAGGGTAGAGAAGAGGGTTAGAACACTGTAACCGAACATAGGAAATGTAAGGTCTTGTCAGTCTCAAGGGGAAGAACGATCCAAGTGGAGGAATCAGTGTCTTTTTTGCTGCCTGTCACGGCACTGACACTTGCAGAAGCCCCAGCAGAGCTGCACAGCTTCTGTCTGTGGGCTCAGTGCTGGGGAGCCTGATGTGGGAAGACGCACACAAGACACCCCAGGGATTCCTCCACCATTCCCCCTCAGGAGGGCCAGAAGGACGCAGCCCCTACCTCCTCCATGGACTCCAGACCCTCGTCCTTGAGGGATGTGGGAGATTCCCAGAGAGGAGCGCCACGGATCTGCCTCCTCAGATCCCTGGGGCAATCACATCAGAATCTCTTCCCTGCCAAAGTGAAGGGGTCCATGCTGATTTACACCCATTTGCTCCCCGGGGCAGCTAATTTGATGCATCTCTAGGAAAATGTATCAGATGGGAGCAGTTGGATGAGAACAGCTGATGCTGTTGTCACTTGCAGCCTATTTGTGATTTTATTGGGAAAATTAGAACAACGACCTCAAGTTACTTCAATACATGTATACTCGAGGCCTTAGAATGAGAGTTTGGGAAAACAAATATGAGATAGGTAAACCTTTGAAGGAAAAAAATGCCACATTTCATATTTAGTTATTTTCTTTCTCTTGCAACTGGTGGCTTACAAGGGACAGTATCATAAATGAAGAGGCTGTAACAAAAAGGTCACTTGGAATAGGGTGGAGAAGACTGATGGTGACTGAAGTAAAAGGCAAACATCAGCTTTGCCACCTGTCTTGTAACCCCTTAATGGTCCATGGAAAAAGAGACTGCTTTTCAACATTCTCATTTTATTGGAACATGGGAATAGTTTCCTGGGCAACATTCATATTTTATCCTACTCTACTTAACAATAGCGCCTTTAGGGCATACATATTGTACCCTTTAGTGATACAATATAATTTGTTAAGAGAATTGATATGCATGAAAAGAGACAGGGTGCGAGTCTCAAACACTGAAATAATCATCCTTTGGTAGCTGAGCTGGGACAATACTCAAAGCTTCCCCACTGCCAGTTTGTTTAACCAAGACCTAAAGAGGTCAGCTCTAGGGACACAAGGAAAACATTTGGTCTGTTGTCTCTATGCTGAAAGTGTCAATAAAAAAGTGAAAAAGCTGTGATGGCCTATTTGTTACTCATTTCCTAGGACCTGCTCTCAAATCTGTCTAATTTTCTGCAAATACACATGCTTCAGTCATTACCAATGCACACGTCATTCAGGTGAGGACCTTGGAACAAAATCTTAGTGGGCCCCAGCTAATCCCCAGTTCTGTTAAATAAATCTCTCCCTCATATTTTGAATATGCCTTTTGCAAATAACACTTTCACTTGTGCTTTTCATCCAAAGGGGAAAAGCATACCTTCAATATGAAAAGTTTAAGGAAAATTATTTGGAATAGTATTTTAATATAAGTGGATGGGACTTTCCTTTCCAGCTGGGATACATTATTGATTTTACACGTATCCCCTTTCAACTCTGATCAATAAAGAGCTGAATACTTACCGTAGAAAGTCAAATAGCCAAATATGGCAGTCATAAAGTACATCAGAAACATGGCAAAAAATGAGATATTTGAAACCAACTGCATTTTTTTCTGTGAACGGCTGGAGAAAGAACAGAAAAAGAACACATAAAAATGATTGGGCTGGATTTTTCAATAGCTGTTTCAAAACGTTTTAAGTCTTTGCATAAGCACGGTAATTTTGGGGAGACTCACGAATGCATTTTCATTTAAAACAAGAATTAATTGAGAGTTACACGAGGAAGAAAAGGACTGGGGAAAAGGACCCTAACTTGGGGCTTAAGTCAAAAAATGGTGGGTCTGACCTATGGCTCTGCTTCATGGCCATACCTGTTTAAACAGAGTGAAGCCCTGTGGAGAGAGGACAGCCCTAAAATACTTCAGTAATTAAATTAAAAGGTCAAAATGAGAGAAGCATAAAATTACACAGAGAGGAAAAAAACCCAGAAACATTCTGAATGACTGCAGAGAAACATTTGTGTTCCCATGGGTAGAAAATACTGGATATATGCAGACCTATAAAATAGGTACAGTGTAAACATTTCATCTTTAGATATTTGTTCTAAAATATTTACACTCCAGTACCTAACTTAGACTTTTAAAT
Organism: Empidonax traillii; assembly: GCF_003031625.1. Taxonomy (NCBI): domain Eukaryota; kingdom Metazoa; phylum Chordata; class Aves; order Passeriformes; family Tyrannidae; genus Empidonax; species Empidonax traillii. Next base: position 458,889 of record NW_020955567.1, on the reverse strand, counting down.
CCACACAAGGATGCCCTAAATAGGCACCTGTGAACCTGCTAAAGTCACTTGAAATTTAAAGCACTCAGCTGGGGCCTGAGGGCACTCGGGGATCTGCCTGACTGACCTCTCCCCTGGGCTCCCCAGCAGCTCAGGACCCCACTGTAGCTGCCCAGGGCTACCAGTAATGTCCCAGCAGGACTGGTCTCCAGCTCCCCACAGCCCTTCCCAGTCAGAAGTGTCAGTGAGACAGCAGTACCAGCAAAGCTCTTTTAATATCACCAAGGCTGAAAGTACTTTTATTTTCCTGGTACTGCAACACATTTTTAGTTGCGCTGGAACAAACACCATTAGTGGAACACACGCCTCTGCTATGCCAAATAATGACCAGCAGAACTTGGCTCTCCCCAGGCTGCTGTGTATTTCCAGAGAAAACTCCCAAGTATTGCATTATTCTCCACTTCCCTCGCCCCCACCCCAGCGGCACGGCATGCCTGGGAGGCCAGATTTCCTAGCCGACAGCCATGCTCATCGGCTTGCTGGGTGTTGTTAAAGCACATCTCTGAGTGGCACGAATGACTCAGAGCACCTCTGTGCTAACATTTTCCATGTAAAATGGTTCAAAACAATTAACAGAGAAAAAAAAAAAAAAAAAGGAAAGAGAAAGGCTTACTCTTTAAGTTCGCTGTAAATCGGGAGGACTGACGGGTGGCACACAAATGCAAAAGCAATGGTGGGCAAAGCGTACACAGTCTGTTCAGAGAGAATTTCAGAAAAGAAGTTAAAAAGAAGTATTTCCTCCACTGGTGTGAAGAAATGTTCCGTGTTCAACTACCTCAGCTCCCAGCTCGTTGAATTCTTCAACCAAACATTGAGAGCCCTTCTGAGAAGGCAGAAGACCTGTCAATTAGCACGCATTTAGTGAAATACAGAAAGCAGCGCGCTTTCCACCCGAGGACAAAGTCTTCGCATTGGTGGCGCAAGTGCAGCCCTGACTGTGCTCGCAGAGCGCAGCTCTGGATGCCACACTGCTGCTGATTTTGCTCCCTGGGATGGGTCTGCCTGCCCAGTTACTGCCACGGTTACTAGCACAGTGTCACGCGTAAAAGGGACATATGGCGGGTCACCGCTACGCTACCCTGCCTTGGCATGGAGAGGGGTGCGCACCCGTGGTGCTAAGGCTGAGGTCCTGAAGAGGAAGCCCGTATCCAGACTGTAAGAAAAGAGAACAGGAATGCAGAACTTACAAATAAATGGATATTTAAGGTACCAGACTGAATCCCTTAATTTCCCAGGCCAACAAAAGGACTAGGAGGGCTTTGCAGGGAGCATGCTTTCCTTGGGGAAAGAGAAAGACCATTATGTCACCAGGAAGTGCAGGAGGCCTCTGAGGGGTACCTCACCCCTTTCTCCACTAAGAGCTTGAGGGGATTTCAGTCCTCAGCCAAATTTCACAAATGATCTTAGTGCCCAGGCACTTCCATTCTCCATGAGGGAACGGGTACAAGCAGAGGTCACGTGAATCTGCGAGGACAAAATGAGTCCATCCCTACATGCAGCTCTGTCCCACCCTCTGAGATCTTGTGCTGGTCACAGGCATCCCCTTCCCACAGAAGCTGTTCTGTGCTACAGCGCAGGCCTGACAGATTTAGTAAATGCACTGTTTGCTCTCCAGTGGTCTTTCCTTGCCCAGCTTTGCCACCTCCTCTCGCTCACTCACAGCACATTGCTGCTGTGGTGTCTCCATCTGTAGAGATACTCAGAAGTTGCCTGGACACAGTGCTGGGTGGCCCTGCTTCAGCACGGGGGTTGGACCAGGTGACCTCCAGTGGTTTCTGCCAACCTCAGTTATCCTCTGATTCTGTGAAACTGTCCTGTTTCTCCTCTCACGCACCAAAGTTGCGAAAATGATTGGCAAACTATTGGCCCTGAGGGCAAACCTCGGGAGATGAGCTCAGCAAATGCTGAGACTCACTGTAGAAGAAGGTGCCCTTCCACACTATTTGGAATACCTACACTTAAGCTGCTATCGCACACACCAAGTTAACTAATTCTTATTCTGTCACACTGGATCTGGAGTGATGGTTTCCCCCAACCAAAGAATAGTGCTTGGATTGGCTTCTTCAACTGAAGCTGGTAGATTGAATTTTAAAAAAATTAATTTTTGCATGCCTCTGCTACACATGCGTATTCTTTACGAATGCGACTGTGAGGCCCTGAGGACCATGCCCTGCTGGATAAGGAGCTGTTTCACTGGGAGCACTGCATTCCAGCACAGCTGACAGGAGCCATCCTCCTGCTCCCAGAGCTCTCACCTTCTCTTAGGCCAACTTTTTTTGCAGCTGTGTGGTGACAGAGGGAAGCATGCAGCTGAAAGGCTACCAAATTTTTGCTGGACTAACTTCCAGCTGTATCCTTTTTGCAATCCAGTTCACCACATGGCTACAGAACCATGTACCCTGTCACAAAGCAGTGGTTTTTCTGCAAAAGGACAGAGATTACTTCTGGGCTTTGGATGCAGGTGTGGCCTACTCAGCTTCTGCTGAACAAGAGTCTAAAGGCACAGTTGTAGTATGGATTGTAAGAAGCAGTGGAAAGGAAAAATTTCCTGAAGAAAGCATTCATTGTCCAGCGGTAGTTCAGACTCATAGCCTTAGCACGTCTACTACCAGGGCAGGACAAGACTGCAAGGAGGTACATTCATCATGGCATCTCCGCAAGACCAAGCAAAGAGACCCATTTTGCATTCACCATTGGATCACAAATGGAAGCATGGAGAATCAGGTCCTATGCGGTACTGGTCGGATTAAGAACATGGGGTGTAGGTGCACATATTATGTGAATTAAAAATAAGTATTATAAAAAGAAACATACCTTGGAATTAAAGATAACATACTTTGGCTTACACATATGTTCATATGCTGAGCTATTTGATAGGACAGATGTTGCATTTAGCTCTGGTACACCACAGGAAATTTGAAACTTCTTGTAAATAACCTAAAACAAGAACAGGAGATAGCTAATTGCTAAAATAGCAATAAAAAGCAAATTAAAATAAAAGTATCAATGAAATTGTGAGCATCCTGGCTTGTATCATAAATAGTGTGGCCAGCAGGACTAGGGAAGTGATCATTCCCCTGTACTTGACAACAACCAGGCCACATCTTGAGTACTGTATCCAGTTCTCGGCTCCTCACTACAAAAAAGACACCGAGGTGCTGAAGCGAGTCCAGAGAAGGACAAAGGCGGTGAAGGGTCTGGAGAGTAAGTCATATGAGAAGCTGCTGAGGTAACTGTGGTTATTTAGCCTGGAGAAAAGGAGGCTCAGAGGAGACCTTATCACTCTACAACTACCTGAAAGGAGGTTGTAGGAGGTCGGTGTCAGTCTCTTTTCCCAGGTAACAATTGACAGGACGAGAAGAAATAGCCCCAGGTTGCACCAGGGGAGTTTTGGATAGGATATTAGGACATTTTTTTCATGAAAAGGGTTGTAAAGTATCGGAAAAGAGTGCCCAGGAAAGTGCTGGAGTTACCACCCCTAGAAGTGTTTAAAAAATGTGTGGCTATTTCACTTGAGGATATAGTTTAGTGGTGAACTTGTTGCACTAGGTTGACAGTTGGACTTGATGGTTTTAAAGGTCTTTTCCAACCTTAATGACTCTATGGTTCTAAGAGAGTCATCCAACAAAGAAAGCAAGCTGAACTTACCACAACCAGGAAAAATACCATGCAGCTTAATGAAAATCCACTGGTATAGCCAAGATATCCTGAAAGAAATTAAAAGGAAATCTTATACAAAATAATTTTATTAGTCTTATCTTGGTTTTTACTTCCTTTTGCTTCTTCATGAAAAGTTCAAATGCATGATACATTTAATATGCATTTGAGCTTCTGGGTAGGACAAAAACATGTCCTGTTGGTATGGAAGTCTCCCATTTGGAAATCTCCCACATAACAAATCTCCTAGCTTTTGGTCAGGCCTGAGCCTTGCTCTGACCCATTTGACTTCCTTGGGGTCATCTGCACATCAGTTTAATTAATTTTACTTTTGAAAGAGGTTGTGACAATTGAAAAACACATGCAAGTGTGCAATTGCAATCAGAATGTGACACAGATGCCACAGATACAAGTCACATCAGCTGAGTTTGGGTTATTTTCTCAGAAGGAAGATCCCAACTGGACTTTGATGCCAAATGTTGTTACATGGTTTTATAAAAACACATTGTGTACCTACTAGCATCTCTGTGGATTCAAACACTTTTGACAATGCAATTCTCTGTATGCATCTTACTTCAAACTCCAATACATCACCACTAAAAATTTTGATGCCTATAGAAAAGTAACTTATTTTTTGTCAGTGGCATGATGCCCAAAATGGCATTTTCATCTTACCTAAGTTCTTAAGGAGACATAAAGGGAGGATTATGCCAAACGTCACTATGACAACAAGAATCCGTCCATCCACGTACCATGCCCTGCATAAAACATTTAAAAAAACATACCATGAGCACACCTTAAACGCTCTCTGGCTTTCCCTTCATTCAGTCACCCTCTTTGACTGCTGTACTTACAGAACTATCTTTGGTCTTCTTACCCTACAAGCTCCTACAAAAGCAGAGAAGGGTTCTCATCTCGACTTTGCAGACTCTTAAATTATCCAGCCCTTGAAACAGGGCACTAGTCTGACTCAGGTATGGCAGATTTTCATAGTCACTAGTCAAAATATCACCCTACTGCTGGGATCAGTAAGTGTGACTGAGAGGCAGAACAACCACCTGTGTAACCTGCTATAAGCCACCCTGCCAGGACAATGAAAGATGGTGCAAAGAGTCACACATACAGCACAGTGGAGCAGGGAGAGGCATCACAATTCATTTGGGAAACCACCCAGGCATTTGACTGGAGTGGCAAACAAGACTCCTGGGGGCTGGCATGCACTGGCCAGTCCAAGTCTGTATCTCCTCTAGCAAAGTGCTTTGAATACTGCTGGAAAGCAAGAAAGAGGAGAAGGGACAGCGTCAGTGACGTTCTGTATGACCTATTTCCATTGTTTGGTCCAATTCAGTATGATATCCTGAGGAGGAATGGAATCTCTACCACTTTCTTGTGCACTACAGCACACTATATAACCTAGAGTGAGGGATATTTACCACTATAAAAAAATGCCCCCCCTCTATTAAAGAAACTGGTAAATTCAAGGAATGATACGTGGCAGAAATCTAAGTATAATATTCTGCAGTTGTCATATGCTAATATTGAAGAATTTCACACTAGGGACAGTGTTCCAGGGGCAAAAATTCTGCAAGAGGCTGAGAATGCAGGGAAACACATATCTTTAACCTGCATTCCTCCCAATATTTTCAAGTGTTGCCTAACACTGTAAATTATTGGATTCTATGAAAGATGGTTTTTTTCCCACCATTCTACCTTGAAAGGAGGCTAAACACACTAGAGGGATTGATATGAAATGGGGCAGCAGGCGTGGTATGTAAACATTAGGCTACAGCGTGTGGGAAAGTACAGCTACAGTAAAATCTACCTTCACTACACAAGTACTTCTAAAATCTACAAAAATTAAAAATTCCAAAAACGCTCTGAGGCACCAGTAGAAATCACCATTCTTCATGAAAATCTATTGTGCAAAAACAGCAACTAACTTTCACTTCCTATCCATCTTGTTTTCCTTTCCAAAATCATCTTGGCTTTTATGAAACCCCTGAGAGACTCCTGTGAAACTCTACTTTGACAAACCTACAGGGTATCCAATACTTAAGAGCTTTTGTAAACATATGCCTAAACTTAACTACACAATGTTAAATTCTACTGTCTAAGCAACAAAATTAATTCAACTTACGAAAAAGTTTCTTCTTTTCCCATTAGAAACTTTATGGCAGAAGGCAGCTCATTTTTGACTATGAAGAGATAGCTCAACATTGCTGGAGGAAGAAGAAGATCAGTTTAGAAAATGGATATTTTATGGAATAAGTACAGAGAAGCATCCTGAACCTTCTCCCACAGTGGTGTCTGATGATAGAAGACCCTGAACTGTGATTCACTGTAAAATTACAGCATTTTTAAAAGGTTGCATGCAAAACATCGGCCACAGCTATCTTGAGCAGCATGAAGATCCCAAGATGTCGTGGGGAGAAGGAGGAACCTGACTTGTTGGTAGCTGTAACATTATTGAGATATTTCTGCGCTTTGTTTTCTAATATTCCTCATTTCCTTTACCTCCAACGTTCTGAAGAGATGTAGAGCCAAAGACAATCATTTTGCCTGGGGTACCAAAGACCTGCTCACCAAGCTTTTCATACACCATGCACCCTGCATGAAAAGAAAAGAGGAGGAAGGTAAAAAATACACAATAGAAAGCTGTTGAGTTGAAACACGATTCCTTTTCAGCTAACCAGCCATCTGTGCAGCCAAAACTGGCCTTTGCAAGTAAATAGGGAGCTCTCTTGTAATTTCTAGGGCTGAAACTTATGTAACTTATGTTTTCTTGACTTCTATAAATGTTATCATTGGCTACCAGTCACTTTTGAAATGGAAGCTCTTAATGAGACTACTGCACTGCTTTAATGAGTCTGTCTGTACCTCTAGTGACATGTTAACTTCTGGTATCCCCATCCTGGCATAAACTGGTGCCTGCAATGAGAATGACATAGAAAGCCTCCTCTCCAGACAAAACCCGGTACAGCAGGACCTACAAGTCAGCACTGGCAGCCTGGCCATTGCAGACACAGTACTGCCATTCTGCAATTCTGCTTGCTTTCCCTGAAGGATCCAAATGGGGACAGCCACCTTTAACAGGATTATTTACAACTTCTAATGACAAAGCACTAACTTGTGAATTCTCAGTGTGGTATATTTTTGGTAAAAACAGAGAAAGATGTAAATTATCACTAAGATTTCTTTTTAAGTAACCGTTAAGCTTAAGAAACTCCCCTATTAATTGGTTTGTGTTTCTGTTAAATGGTTTTTTTCCTTGTCTGTGAATTAGGCTGAGAAAAAGACTGGGCATTGTGAAGATCATGAGATACCTCAGAATCAAAAGAGAAATACTGCAGATGTTACACTGTTCGGTTTTCTCTATATTTCCTTATAGCTAGCATTTCTGCTTTTAAGCTTTTATAGAAAATAAGTTTGAGCTTAAATGTACCAGGAACATAGAAATCAGGGCTCAGATTCTGGGAACTAACACGGCACAAATGTGTCCATATTGAGGCACATGTACTTAGTTTAAACAGGCAGTTGCCGATATTATACATGCTAGAACAGTAACTCATGTGTGATCAAATAGCATATTTAAATATTACAGTGTTCTTGTATACAGATAATTAAAAAAAATATGGCTTCAGAGATTGTTTACAAGGAAAGAGACTCTTGGACTTCAGGGCACAGTGACATTTAACACTGTAGGAAACTTCTAATTTCTGTGTTTTGATAGTGTATCTGTGTTACAAATGCACTTCTCTCTTTCTAGGAAAACTACTACTGTACCACAGAGGCTATCAGGAATTTCACACTAACCATTAAGGACAAATTGTATTTTCATGTATTCCTCATCATAGGCAAAGATACACTATGTTTCTTTTCCAATTCACTTTGTAATGCAAAGAAACTGTATGAGCTGTTCCTTCTAGCTCACTGAAGACAACATTTCCAGGCAAAAGAATTCACTCCTTGTCCTAAGTTTTTTTTCTTCATTATGATGCTCTTCTCCATTGTTGTGACACAAATTCCTGTTAATTCTCAGCTTTTGACCCAAAATGTGTCAGGCCTTCCTATCGTGCCAGCAAAGTGACAGAAACTCCACCTCACACAAAGCACCTGGCTTCATCTGAACACTTCTCACCTCTTGGTTTTTACAATTCTACTGAAATGGTAAAACAGATTACCTGTTTCCTTTGAACACACCAACAGGAGATGTATAGAATAAATAGACAGCAGCGTGACTGAAATCAAAAGCAGCCTATAAAAGAATGGAAAATAAAGCTTAACATAAGAGATGAAGTCTAACATTGCAATATTTCATGTCAGGTCATATTCAGATTGACTCTGAGACAATTTTTTTATTCTTCTGACCATGCAAAATGCCCTAAAATACATGTGATTCACATGCTGTTTGCAGTTCCACCATGGAGGTAGAAGACCCCACATGTAGAGAAATTCAACCAAATAAAACTGAGCGGAGCTGTAGATTGCAGCTAAGTGAGTTACATCTCCCCATATTGAAAAAAGCAAGAATAAAGATGTCTTATCAGATAGGAATGAAGATTTAATCAGAGCACAAATGAGCCACACATGTCACTCAACAACCACTCGAAACTTTTTTATTCTGGAAGCAGAGTAAAAATTTTGAGGAAAGTCCCATATTTAAGGACTTCCATACCAAATGGAAGCATCTTTTCCCAGGACACGCTTCATATGTTACCACCAACGGGTAACATGCCCAAACTGCTCTTTATGTGCCTCACAGTGCCCAAGGAGGGGGAAGTTAAGGCTCGACTGCCCTCCCTTGGGAATAAAGGCAGCAACTAAAGGCTTATACTTTGTCTAGGTGGAGACTCATCTTCCCTCACTGATGTCAGTCCTGGTCTGACATGATCCATAATTTAACTTCACATAGAAGAATTGCAGGAAGTAGTGACCAAACTGTTTGTGTAGGGAACTTGCTGGCACAAATGATAATTAGTCATTGCCGGGGGCTAAGTGCATAAAAGCACATTTTCTCATTGCTCAATGTCTTTAAGTCAAGCACCATGTGTGCCTTCCCCTCCAACACTGACACACAAAGACCTGATGATGTTTTCATGATGTGTGTGAAAAGCATTCAGACAATCTGTAGGCAATTCCTCTCTTTATTACGACAACTACCCTCCGGACGCTGAGAAAAACAAGACTAAAATTTAACAGAAAACAAGCTGCTGCCATAGAGAGGCAGCAATGCATCTTCTTCATATGAATATGTAGAAAGAACAGGATGAGAAGCCTTTTGCCCCACTTTTTTATTAGTTTACACTGGAAATACTTTAGTGCCAAATAATGACCCACAAGTTCCTTGGGGCCAGAGGAGCAGGGAGAAACATAAAGAGGTGATAGAAGGAACTGTTCTTCTGCCAAGAAAGAATGATGGTTGACAATAACAACACACTCTTTGTACAGCCCCAAGCGTGTTTCTCCTTGAGAAGGTGGAGAAGGGAAGGGAGATTGTACTGGCTGAGGTCACTCTGCTCCATTTTTTACAGATTTGCTAAGCCCTCCTCCTGCCCGTGTTCCCTGCTGAGCTGTTCCGCCCCTGTCTGCCTGCAGACACGGCGCTCAGCCCCTGTGCTCAGCTGCTGGGGCTGACTCACTCCCAGCCCCAAATGGCTCCAGCTCTGCATGCAAGCATCCAGCCTGTCTTAATATTAAAAGCTCCTGTTTTTCAGGCACTGAGCTCACAGAGCCTTTGCAGCGGAAAAAATAACACTCCCAAGCAGCCAGGTATTTATCTGATCTGTTGTCCTTAGCTCCCCATAGGGTTCTTACAGACACTTGGCATTTTCATTAGCACTGTATGAAAAACTTGTTTGTGTTAGGACTGTGGTATGGACAGGAATATTCATGCCAGAACCACCCCTTGGAAAGGAATGAAAATGTCCACGCCACTCGCTCTGCACAAATTCAAAACAGAAAGAGGGGAGTTTGCGCTACAGTCCCGAAAGCACTTCCCTACTCCTCATTTTGCCTGCTTTTAAAAAAGTGCTGGTAGTGTGCAAGCAAACAGCAGATGCAAAAGTCACTTCCCCGCAAAAGAATAAACATTTTAGGCTGGAGGACTGATACAGTGTTGGGAAGAACAAACTGTTCCTGTGATGCCACTGCTGTTTTCTTCCAGATACCACCATTTACCAGGTCAGCTGAATCCTATGCTGTCCCCAGCCTGCTGTGAAATCCCAGGCTTTGGGGCTAGAAGAGCTGCGAGGCTCATGCAGTCACCCGAACTATTTCACAGAGCAGTTTTGAACCATCATAAGGTACTGGGTGCAGAGGACAAAAGAGCACGGGTTTTGCTACCTTACAATCTCCTAGAGGGCTGGTCTGCCAGCTGCCCTAAACCTCTGGGGGAGTTAGGCTGCAGCTTCATGAGTTCTTCCAGCCAAAACTAGCAGCATTGGCTGCAGGAAGCAGCATGAAACTTCAGCTTAGTTTCAATCTATACCTCATCCAACAAGCTCCTCTGCCTCAACAGGGTTTTTCAGATCATGTATAGTGCTGGGCTAAATGCAGGTGGAAGGCACCTTGTGCATGGCTGGCCCACATGTCTCAGCAACATGATCCATCACTCTTGGACTCGGCTTTCCAGGATGAAATCACAAGCAGCAACAACTGCTCTTGCCATTCCTCGGTGTCCTGGCTCATCTCTAATTTCCAAAACTTTTTGGGCCGTCTTTCGGCAGCAAACTTTTCTGTCCTTTTGCATACAGGAAATTATGTTCTCTTTTGGTGTAGGCTGTAGTTATCAACAACATTGGGATTAAGTTCCTCTGAGTTCCTACCTCAGCAGTTTTGCCTAGAAGCTATGATGCTTTGTTATGGCACTAAGTTATGCAAACAGGATGTGTAATTGCCATGTTTATTTTGCATGTCTTATGCTAAGGATATAGGATACAAAGTGATCCAGGTGATCACGGATGTGTGCACTTTATACTGCAGGAGCCCAAAAGCTGTGAGAGTGGAAATCAGGGTCTGCTTTGTCAGTGCTGAAAATTCTCCCTCAATTTTTCTGCCTCTCCTTTCTACTTTTCACAGTGGTGCGTGCCAATACTGGATAAACGTTCAGGAACTGTGCTACTCAGAAGTACTGAATTTAAGAGCTTTCTCATGTGCAAAAAGCAGTGAAAGCAGAAATGATCGACCTGTGACAGCAACAACAGAACTATACATTTATGGGAAAAATGTATGGAATGAGAGTGTAAGAAAAAATCTAACACTAATAGACTAGGTTTAACTCTAAGATTATTGTATGATAAAAGAACATTTAAAGCAGTTCAACTTTCAAGCATAACGACAGACACCATGTTAGGATCATGCATCTCCAGGCTTCAAAGGGGAAAGCTCTGCTAGCCTGCTCAGTTAGGTCCTGCTAGCTTCCTTACCTGTGATCTCAGCTGGCTGCTATATCTCAAGGCCAACAGATCTAAAGGCATTATAAAGCTAACAAAACCAATTATCCACTTTTGAATACACACAGTTAATTCCACAGAGAATAATGCTGTTATTTACTATATAAAATCTCTATATTCAGTTTGGCAGTTTTTTGCACAGTGCGTTGGTACAGATCTACATACTCACTACTTGGGTTGAGCTCAATCACCATCACACATCGTTAGAAGTTTCTCTGGTGTTCATATCACCAGTCTGATCTACTTCACTTAAAAGAAACTGCCTTTTTACATCCTTTAGAACAACACATTTCACTGGACTCTGATGAAAAACTGCTGAAAGAATGAGATGATGAGCTTATAGAAAACTAAAACAGTATGGAGAAAATGAGGCTGCTTCTTGGCTGAGACACTATTATCACAGACGAGGTAACAAGGCTGAAAAGACATAACTTTTTTTTCTCTCCTTACAGCAGTTTTTGCAATCACCAGTTTGTACCCACAGAGATGTGCTTATCAGAGCATGGGTGGACTATCATATACAGGCTAGAGTACTGGGTAAAAAATGTAGCAAAAATAAAATAAACTGAGTCACCCTGCTAAAGAAAGATGTAAATTACAATTCAGATATTTTAAAGCCTAGCTTAGTGACAACACAATTATGAGACTCCATATATTCTTAATGTAAATGGTTTAAATCCTTGGATTATTCCTAGATTTTATGCAACCATAGCAAACTGTAAGCTAGCAGCATGGATCTAGCTATTCTGGCATAAAACTCCAGAGCAGATGGCTATACATACCACTTTGGCCATCAACGCTGCTTTATACAGGGCTCACATTATATACTAAGAAATGACAAAGTTCTATATTTTTAGATTCGACATTCAAGAAATGACACCTCTTTAGAACAATCTGTAAACTCAGTAACCCTGTTGAACAGTTCTCAAATATTGTAAATTATTGTATTTCTCCCCTCAATGAACATTTATCATTGAAATCTGCACACAATTCCCAACTGATTTCTTAACAATCACTTTTCGCAATAAAACGTCTCATACTGAGATCCAAAATAACAGCGTCTTAGTCATTCAATGGCACTGTTTCATTTTTAAACTATTTAATTCTCCTTTATAAAAAGCCTTTTTTTTCCCTGGTTAAGTACTCTGCCTCAACTCTTCTCCATACTAAAATCTTGGTTATATTTATGTTGGCTCTCAAGTACTCACCTAAAAAGTGAAGTAATCGTGGGAGTGAGATGAAAATACTATATGTAACTTATAAAGGAATATAAATATTCTTGTTTTTTAAAAAAGTGTTTATTGCACCATACTTTGAAGAAAGCTCTGGAGATCCTGTGACGTAAGTAAGAACTAGGTACTAGCCCACTGCAGCTATTACAACTGAGTATTTCTGATGTATGCATAGCTTCCAGAGCATAGGAAAAATCCCTGTCTAGGTCTGTAGTAAATAACATGGAGTTAATTTTCCCTAGCATTAAAAGTAATGGTTTCTTCCTCAAAAATATTGGACAGAAAAAAAATGTCTGAAACTTGTAGCTAATATTTTCAGGCTTGAATGCTGTACTTCATTACAGATGGACTATAAATCCCTCCACTTGCTGGCAGTGCACACATTCTTTTAACACAGTGAAACTCCACAGAGATCAGCCATTCATCACGTGAATACTTACAGAAAAAGGAGAATTCCCGTATTGGCCAAGGCAAAAGCAAGACCCAAAATCCCACTGCCCATAATTGCATTGCTAAGGTTGAAGACAGACATCCCCAATGAAGTAGTTCCTGGTATCTGGAGAAGTAAAGACAGATGTGTCAGCAATAGCTTGGAACAGAGCAGGGAAACACACCTCTGCTTCAAACTCCATGTTTTGCCATGTATCAGATATAAGTAACAACTCCTATGGAAACTACTTAATAAAAATTGTTTTGAAAGAGGAGAAAGCATTGCTGAACCCTGTCAAGAGCTACATTCTGATCGCTGTCCAATAGATTTTGTAAACTGACGCAAATGCTATAGCCAATACACAACTCATACACAATTTTGATTTTAACTCCCATCTTTCACTATGCCTGTGAAACATCTAAGGCACATAATTTATACATGGTAAAGCCATAAGGAACCACCACAACTTCCTGCCCAACACAGGCCAGAGGGATTCCTTTGCCTCATGCCAACCAAAATGCTTGGGGGTTTGTTTTGGGGTTTTATCTAAGTGCTGATCCCAGGCAGTTCCTAATGAAACTTGAATACAGCTATAATTGTGTGTGCCCAGCACTTTTGAAGATGATATCTAAAGGCCCTTCATATACACAACATGCAGTTCCTTTTGACAGGGAACAGAACAGTGAGAGAGACTTACATATTCATCACATTTCTTCTTCTCCAGGTGGCTGTTTGTGAGACTTCTTCTACTTTCTCGATCTGAAATAAACTTGCTGAAAGAAGTCAGAAGATTTATTTCCAGCAAGTGCTTAGAAAATGTGAACACATTAATTCCATGAACAGCATGTGATTACAAAATAAGCAATGCATAAAAACTGTGTGCAGAAAGAGGCCAAACTCATAACAGATTATGCCCCACTAATACAGAGTACATTAGGCATCAGTAAAGGTAACACCAGTACAAGATCAGAATAAAGGTGTGTGTGTGTATATATATATATATATATATATATATATATATATATATATATATATATATATACAGAATGGTCTTTATGGTCTTTTAGGCGATTTAGTAAAGCAGTAGCACCAATTTTTTGGATGGGAAAGCAATTTGTTTGCACAGATGCTAGGAGGAGATGCTTCTCCAGGTGTCCTGCAGAGATACCCATGAGGAGTACCCACTGTTCCCAGCCCTGCTCATGGGGTTAGTGTAACTAACGCCACTCTGTAAGGCAAGTAGCCATTCTATGTGACCAAGCATGTCATGTATTCATTCCTTTCTCCCATTATTACACCCTGAAGGTCCTGTGAAGCAAGTAGACAAACTAAAGAGATTTATTCTTCCCCTCCCTATTGACCTCAAGACTCCTGGGCGCCAGCTCAACTACTTCCTTCCTTGCCAGCCTGGAAGGTCCCAGGCACCCAGCCCACCAGGAAGTGGTGATGACCCCTTCACAGAAGAGGGGAAGCACAACACCATCCCTAGCACTGACCATAAAATCAAGTAGTTAGAGGACCTAAGGGGAGAACTTGGGACTGCAGCTGCCACTGGCCAGGAACATCCCTCCATCCTCTGCATCCTCCAAGGATTAAGGGAGCGACTTATATTCTTTTACGTGATCTTTGTGCCTAGATTATGACTGTACACTGATAAAACAAATCATGTATTAAGATTTGACCCCATCTGCTGAGGGTTCAGGTGATTATAAATCTTAAGTTATACTATAAATTCTGTATTATAAATACTTATAAATTGCACTACATTGATTCTGTCTGTGCCATTCAAATACTAAATTCTGTGCCACACTAATCATAATACTCAACTAAAAAAATAAAGCTTTAAATTGTAACTATGATTTACTGCCATCATCATCCTGCCAAGGATCCCTAAAAGACTCCATCTGTCCCCTCACTGTCAAGTGACACTGTGAAAGCCTACATTGCCACTGAAACCCTAAATTGCCACATAGGGATGATATGTCTGCAGTTAAGCAGAGGTGGATGTGCCACACATAGTCAGCACTGCCTGGACCATCCTGAACCAGGTAACCTGCTTCATTGTTACACTGTTCTGGGCTACCAGATTTTCAACTGAGTGTCTTTCAAAAGTCACTACTGAATTCATCATACTGCAAAATTCAACACTTCTGTGCAGAGAAACATGGAACAAACAGTTTTTCTTTCTCTTTACCCTTTACTTGTTTTGTGTCCTTGATGTATCCACATTTAGGAACTTACTGTCCTCCTGTGGCTGTGTTGGCATCCTTGGGATTTACAACACTTATGATTTGGATGAGCTGTTATTTTCTCGCAGATCTTCTCTTCAGCAAACATTTTAGTTTGTATAAAGCATTCTTTCAGCTTTTCATCTTTTGAAGGTTTATGCACAATTAAGTCCCTGGCATCTTTGTTAATCCACAGATGGTTCTTAGTCTGCACTGGCTAATGCATCAACCATTGTACATGCCACATACCTAACTAGGGGCTGTCACCAACTGTCAGAGACTGTTTTAGCTGTAGGTACATTAAGCTGACTCTTCTTAGATTAAAACAGACACCAACACGACACAAACAGCAGCACTGCTGGTCCTTTCCCACAGCTAGGAACGTCTACTGGCTGGGGATGTATAATTCTAACCGTGACTCAAGACTGCACATCACCTGAATACATACAGTGGTATTCAGGTGAGCTCGTAAAGACAGAGCTCTATCAAACTTCCCTACTACCTCAGCTGTGGCCTAATTACTACTGATATATATGCTAGCATAGCTTCTAAGGCTATGGCAAAATCATGCAGTTATAATGTGGCTGAATTGGCTTCCACAGCTGACACACTTGGACCTAGTGTCTTTAACATTTTGTGTTCATCCTTTAAATCTGGGCATAGCTGGCAAAATGTACGTAGTATTTTTTCTGGGTTTGCTGCAATTTTGACTCCTACTCATTGGTCTGCTTTGATTTCCTTTATGTCAATAAAAAACAACTATAGGCTTCTCCTTTATTTTAAAAATACTAACTTCAGCAACTAATTTGCTGTAAAATATAGACACCGTGTCAGATTTACCAGTGCTAACACAGTAAGAATAGATGGCTGAACCTCCCCCACTGTTTTAAGAAATGAAAAGCAACCACTTCTAAGATAAGCTGATTGAAATTAACTTTCCAAAGTTCACCTTGTAGGTATTTCACCCTCATGGAATAAAATCTCAACTTGATTCAGAGCATGTGCTTTTCTTTTTCATGTCTGTTTAAAGCTCATCTCTTGAACGCAGGCAGCAGAGTGTGAACGGTTTGAAAAAGACATTCCAGCTCTCTCTTGAAACACCCTGCAGGCAATTTGTACAGGCAGGAGCACAGAGAAGAGCTTTATCTCTTTTGGATTTGTAACTGCTGCTGGGAACATCTGTGGACTTTGCCTTCTTCTGTCATTTATGGAGATCATGTGTCATTTTAGATTTTGTCAAGAGTTATGATAGAAGTCACTAGTCTGATCTCCCCACTTCTGCTCATCCCCCTGCAGCCAATCCCCCCTTAATAATTACAAAAATAACAAATTTGTAGATACTATTATCATTGCTGTCTGGATTAGAATTCCATGAAACATTGTTAAAAAACTAATACACAATAAAGACAACACTTGAGAAATACTGTTTGAATATAAAAACTACAGTGGGACTTTCCGTTAGAATATTTCTGACAGGGTAAACAGCTTCTGCAAAACTGGTAACTTCTGTGGCCAACAAACATGTTATTTCCTTCCTGCTAGGACTTTGAGAAAACTAGCCTGATTTGATAAATTGATACAAATACTTTCTTTTGAGTTAGCTCTACATTAGAATTGGGGTGGGCTTGTTGTCCAGCCTCTCATCTCCTATTATAAGTTGGGCTCCTCATCCACCCCATGTTTACCAAATCACACTGCACATCTTTCTTCACTTATGCAGTGTGATGTGTACAGGAGGGCAAAGTCAGACATGGGAATGTGGCTACTGTGCTCCCAGACTGTGAGGTACACAGCACTGAGCCCAGCTTTTTTATGGGGCGCTTCCCAGGCCAACTTCCAGCCCCGGGACTGCTTTCCCAGAAAGTTCTTCAGTGATGCAGTGTGGGGGAATGTGGGGTCTGCCTGTGCAGCATTTGCTGTTGCAGGCAATTTAACCTGCAAGTCCAGACAAGAAGATTGCTCTGGGACAATGCTTGCGAGGTGGTACAGCCATACCATATAACAGACAAATTTTCCATAAATGGAAAGTATTACTGATCTTAAATTAAATAAAAATAATTTTTTTTAAAAAAGTGGAGGGGGAAGGTATTTTAATTAATTCAACAGAAACAAATTTTCCCAAGATACTGCTTTTTGTAAACATTTTTTTTTTTTCATTTCAGGGTGGTTTTTTTCCCCTATAGCATATGAAAGGAAACATATGTTGGAATACTGGAATTTCTAGTTAAACTGTGCCATGCATCTGCTCTGCTTAATAGACGTGCTTAGAAAACAAGCCATTCATTGTCACAGAATGTTGTATATTTGACCTTTAAAAATATGACACAAATTAAGTGAAATGCCTGTTTACGCCAGCCTCTCCCAGCCCTCCCAAGGACCAGAGGCCACTGTGAGAGGTGCTGTGGCAATGAGCTGCAGGACCGCCTGTGCCATCAAAGCCTGACAAGCATGAAATCCATTTGTGCTGTTTATTGTCTTCATTTCAAATGCTTTACTCATTGTTAAAAGACATAACCTGTTCTTAAATGTTTCTGCTTTCCTCTTGTGTTTTCTATACCACAGCTGAGCATAAGCAGATTATACAAAACTTTTCAGGTACATTAATGAAATATCCTAGTCAAGATATAATGAGCTCATCCTTGCAATGCATGAAGCCTCACAGTTGGCTTGGAAAGAGTATCTTAATCTAATCATTTTCCTGGTTTGATTTAGTGCAAAGTAGAGACTTAGTATTATTGATAAAGTGATTTTAAAAGGATGATGTTAAACTATGGTTTCCAAACTTTATTTATTAAAGGACTTCAATGAAAAATGTTTGGTTAAGGTGATACCTTCAAGCTAACCATTTTGGCTATCTAGCTATCTAAACCATCTAGCTATCTCAGATATGTTTAAACAAAATTAAATTAAAATTATATTTGATGATGCCTTAAATATTTGCTAGGGAAAGTTAGTTTCGCTAAGATGACAGAACTTTATCCTAAGGCAGCTTCTTAAACTGCATGCTAACTTGGGCAGTGGCAAAGATTTCCAGGGCAGGCTGGAACAAGAAATGTAGAAGAAAGCTTGGTCTGACTTACTCTATGTGACTTGGACAAGATCTTGGTATACCTACTAACAACCTTTTTAACAAAACAAGGGGTGCTGATGACTTACTAGTAGCTATAAACCGAGACAGGCATTCAGATATCAGCTTCCTGAAAGTATTCCATTGTCATAGTTATAGATAAGGAGTAAGTCATCTAAATACTGATTTACAGTTATGTGCAGAGATGCCAAAATTTTATAGCCAGGAGACATGGTTAAAGATCATCAAATCCATGTCTGAATTTGATGCAAATCTCTTGAACTGGCATTTCCATTCAACATCTGCATACTAAAAAAAAACCCCTTTCAGTACAGCCTCTTCAAAACAACATCTCCTCCCTACATACGACTGTATATTTACGCCTGGAAAAGGCTGGAAATCCAAAGGAAACTACAGAATTCTTTTCCAAGATCAAGAACTATTTGGAGTTTACAACCAAACTTGAAATCAGCTTCTTCCTGGTATACCTTCTCCAAAAGACCCTTAAAAGCTCTGTTCTACATTGAGCTTGAACAATTATGCAGTGGGGGAAAAAAATGTTCAAAATTAAATAGAGTATGCAAAGTCAAACAGGTTGAAACAACAAAAAGCAAATTAGTTGAAAATTACAGATCTAATCTAAAGCTCAAGTGAAATCAACAAAAAAAAGTCCCACTGATTTTTATGGACTTTGGAGTTTCACAAGGCCTCAGACCATGTGCCAGGCAGCACAAAATGTGTTATTCCCTGTGCCTGTTAACCTCTTGCTCCATGGAAAAATGGTGTTTGCCAAAACAGTTATAGAAAGGGAATAACTACATCCTTTCAGGATGCATTCAGCATGGGGTGGAGAGCAGGATATGTTCCTCTGCTCATCACACATGGGGATGCTCACAGGAGTGCATTGGTGCCAACATGCTGCTGCACTGGAAGCTGTGGTCAGCACGAGCTGCCTTGAAATTTGTTTTAGACATGGATTGGCACATGAACAAACCAGAACACATAGGGCAAAATACTCATGTGTGGGATGTAAGTAGCTGTCCCACGAGAACCCTGGCAGAGGGATAATAGAGAACCATAATGGGCTACATCATATAACCAAATGATTGTCTGCAGAAAAAAAAGTTACCCAGAAAGGAATGGAAAATTGTGGGATATGCTCATCTGCCCTAAGAGCCAGAGCATCAATCAGAAATTATGCTTCTGAGTTTCTGACCCTCTTTCCTTCACCCCACTTTTTTACTTCCTTTTGCAGGCAGTATGAATTCAACACAGTTCTTGCCACACTTACTACATCCGAACTCCACAAAGCACATTGTGACTGCAAAGAATCAGGCACATATGGCACACTCCTTTCCCACCCTCCATAAACATTCACTGAAAGATGAAGTGCCAAGAGGGTTTTCCCCCATAACAGTTACTGGTGACACCAGCCAAAGTGCTGGGGAGGTGCAGCCAGCCTGATAAAGCCACTCCTTCTCTCAAGGATGTAAGTTCTCGGCAGGCTAAACAGAGCAAATTTACTATTGTCAGCCCATGAGCTCCTCTCCTTACAACATGAACCAGCAGGAAAGCAAGCAGGTTCATACTGGACCTGTTTTGTTTTGGCAAAGTTGGAGTGGTTTTGTGTTGTGCTATTCCCCTTTTTTTTTTTTTTTTTTTTTTAACACAGAAGTGGTTTGCATTTCGTTTTGGCACTTTCCATCAAAGCAGTTGCATCAGAAAATTCCTGACCAGCTCTAATCTTCCTCAGCGCAGCTGTTGTGGTCACACCACCACACGCCTTGCTGGCCACGGCCCCAGGACTTCCCCAGGGCAGGTGAGGGGGGGAGGGTGCCACCCTCCTACTGAGGGCTCACCCACACCACCAGCCAAGGCCCCCTGCTCCATCCCACAGTATGGCTGGCTGGCTTTCCTACACAAATGGTATGACCAGTGCTGAGTGCTTATTCCCATACCCGTCACCAAGCTCCCTGTCCACCAACACAATAGTGAGAGTCACATGACTCTACTCACACTTGGGAAAAAACAGCCCTAAGTTTTGTTTTAACAAACAGAAGAAAGTGAGTTTCCCAGATAGCCAGAGAAGACACTGCCAAAAGGAAAAAAAAGGGCAAGAGAAGATTTTAAAGGGCTGGATCCCCATGCAGTTACTAGCCAGCCAGTGTGCTCCACCTTGGTTTGCAATATTTGAATAGGAAGTTTGATCAAAAAAGAGCTTCCTGTTTCACAGCTCACAAAACCCAAACAGAGTCTGTCAGCAGGTCTTTGCTATAAACTAGTTGGCTCAGCACCTGTTGGAGTCTGACAGGAAGGGCTGGAGAACTTACTCTCTGGTGGAAAAGGCAGGTCTTTGGAAATGACTGTACTGTTTGTAGAAAAAGCCAACAGCCTAATAATTGTAACTAGCAATTTTCACCAGTATTCATGCTTTTTTTTGACACTTGATATGAGTTAGGTGTAATAGTCTGTTTTACCATCTTCTTGCCACCTCTGCCTGAAGGGAGCAAACCGCTGCCCAGTTTATCTTGCCAAATTGCAAACACGGACTGGGACTACATTTGCTGCCAACCACACCAGCTGTAAATCTCCAGGAGCTTGGATGCATGGATGTAGCCAGGCAGGTTAAAATTGTCATATCAGGGATCAAAGGTCAACAAGAAGATTTGCCCCAAATTCTGCCATTGTATTAATTGTTACTACTTTCTTGTTGTGTGCAAGTAGATATTTCAAAATGTTGGCTTTTTGCTACATTATGCGTTTCTGAATTTTATTAGACTAATTTGAAAGATTCAAAACGATGAATAAATTGCCACTCTGTTTGCTTTATCTGCTATTGCAGCCTATGCCCAACAGATGTTACGTATGAAATTCAAATTACATCTTCAAATGGAGCATGACTTGGTAATGAATAATTCAAGACATATACTGAAAATTAGAATGCTGTTTTTAAACAGTGTGTTTCTTAGCAGAGGAAACGTCAGTGGAAAAATACTCACCTATTTATCTGGCCATTTTCCACCTCTGTGAAATCATTTGAATCATTGCTGATGTTATCATCTTCAGGGACAGTCATATTCTGCAATTCAGTCAGTTCTAATCCAGCTTTGAAAGGCATGCTGGGTGAGGAACTGTGCCTATCCAAGTGGTTCTTCAAATACTAGTGTTTGGTTGGTATGTTGTGAATAAACTGCAGCCACAGTGTCAGCAACCTAAATAAAACACAGGAAAAAACTCTAAGTTGTATACCACCAGCAGCAGGAAATATCACCAGAAGAAACCAGTGAAAACTGCACAGGAGGGACCATCCTTACCATGCAATTTTGTATTGTTAGATGGACCTCAGGTTATAACCTCAATGCACTGCAGAACAGTAGTAATCTTACATGCCTTAATGAGATCAACCGTACAAATGTACCCTGTCCTTTAACCAAAAGCTGAAGACAGTACTTTATTTACAAACTTGTGAGCAAACCAAGCCTGTTTGTTTCAGGAAAAAGAGATTAACTGCCTATATAATAAGGAATAAAAATTATTTGCTTGTCCAAGTCACATTTTGATATTTGGTGTTTGTGTTCTGTATGTTCTCCACTCTTACTTCAAAAATTGTGTCTGTGCTGATGCTAAGTGGAGAGAAAGAAGGATAGAGTTATCCCACTACTCTGTGCTACTAATATATATATATTCCAACACACTTTTGGTAAAGTGGATGTGTAGATGATCCTTTGTGTATGGTTAAACTTATAATGAACAAGGACAGAAGCAGACAAAACCAAATCCCTGAGCTCATGTATCATGGGAGAAAAGAGTAATGTATACCTTGTGTCAAGCAGTTATTGTCTAGATGATCAGGTGAACTCTCCTCTGATAGATGCGTTGCATAAAAGCACTGAGAATAACACCAAAGGCAGATCAGAGAAGTCTGCTACAATGACATATTTCCTTATCAGCAATACAAATCAACTGAAAGACTAATATCTGCTGGAGTCCAAGCACTCTCAGCTGAGCTACAACTCCAGAATAGAAGGGAGGTAACAGCGTGTTATTCACAAACAAGCTCCTATAGCACAACTCTCTCAATTCCCATTTTGTGCATGAATTTCCTGCAGTACTGCCAAACAACTACTCACCTTGGGGGATATGGTGAACATTCAGATGCCAGATCAATCTGGGAATATTTTTAAATTTCTCAGGGTTATCTCAAAGCCATTGAACTGGTTGCATGCAACTAAAGAGGCATGAGTATTGCCAGCTCTTGCAGGGTGAGACAGGAAGACGTAGTTCACTTATTCAGTTAGGACAGCTGCCTGTTTCAAATTAAGTTTACAGAAGTCAATACTTCTGTTTTATACCACATCTCCACCGCGCAGAAGAGGACTTTGCAAATGAGCAGTTTCTTCCCTGTAAATACTTTCTCAGAAATGCAGTTTTAAAATTTACATGAGCTCTTAATTCCTCAAGGGCCCACCCTGTCTAAACTTCAGGTGCAAAGTTTAAAGGCCAGTCTCGAGGCTAACAGTAGAGCAAGATCTGTTCTCTTCTACTGAAAGAGCAACTAAACACATGGTTATGGTAGCTGACAGGGCCTGGTACAGCCTGGTATGAGGACAGTGCTTGCGGCACGTTAACTGAGTCCTTTTAAAATCCTCTACAGAAGAGATTTCCACCACAGACACCAGAAGAAAACTGTTAGAGTATTAAAATGTTGGCACAATAAAATATTTTTAAAATCATTGATTTAGGCTGCTGATAAATAAATGCAGACGAGCAAGCAGAGGGTAGCTTAAGCAGTAACATTCTGGAACAGTCTTCATGGAGACTGCAGGGATAAAAGAGTCTACCTATTTTGGAAGAGAAGCACGATCTTTTTATAAAAGGATAAAGCCACAGGAGACGGCAACTGCTGAGATGGCAAGGACCAAGCCCACTGAATCCTAAAGCTTCTTGTGACCGTGAATTCCTAAAATAAACAATTCTTTAAGAGACCTGACAACCTCTGTACCAGGATCTGTATCCCCTGGCATTTGAAAACCTGTGTAATGTTCATCCGAGATTCAAACAGAGAAGATTCTCCTCTGGGCACCATTTTGAATCATGGTGCCCCAGGAGGATTTTCAGAACTGCCTTGACATTGCCTGTGCTTAATAAATTCCCCATTAAGTGTTTCAAAAGCAGGTGCTGAAATTAGCACTCATGTGAGGTAAACAGCACACTGGAGAGCTGGCTGCACAGCTCACTGACGTGTGGCTCCGGCTTCAGGAGCTGCTGCTCCGGCCCTCTGTCACTGAAACACTGCAGGGCCAGAGCGGCAGGAGCATAGCTCACTGCTTCATCATAAGGAGTGACAAGCTCTGTCTGTTTTAACCAAAACTCTGCTTCTACAGAAAATTAATTGAATGAAGACTTCCACAAGGGCATGTAATGATAGAAAAGGAGGAATGGTTTAAAACTGAAAGAGAGCAGGTTTAGGTTAGGTATTAGGAAAAAATGCTTTACTGGGAGAATGGTGAAGCACTGGAATAAGTTGCCCAGAGAAGTTGTGGATGCCCCATCCCTGGAATTGTTCAAAACCAGGTTGGATGGGGCTTTGAGCAAACTGGTGTAGTGAAAGGTGTCATTGCCCAAGGCAGGGGGGTTGGAAGAAGATCATCTTCAAGGTCCCTTCCAAACCAAACCATTCTATTATTTTATAAGATGAAGTGAAATCTTAGAGCAAGCTAAAGCATCAGTAATCATTTCAGCAGATTCCAGCTTTTAGGCAGACAAGTTGCTCCTGCAGCCCTCAAGCAGCCCAACAGTCATCTTTGAATCTGCCTCAGATTCTTGCTAGAATGATTTACTAAAAAAAACACCAAAATAAAACCCTGAAACAAACAAACAAAAAAAAATTGAGTGAAATAATGCACTGCACTTCCAAGTATGAGAAAACCTGATCTCAGTGCCAAAACACGAGGAGGGTGAGGAGAGAGTGGTAGGGCTGGGGACTGAAATTTTCATTGTGATGGCATGAACTCATCACAGATTTTTTGAAAAGAAAAACTAATATGTCCTTAACACTTCCATCTGTAAAATTAAGATGATAATAGCAACAATAACACTCATTTTGTGAAGCGCTTGAAGATTCAGAGAGAAAGGGTGATAAATGTGATATCTGGAATAAAGCACCTTGCAAATCACAAAATTTTTGCAAAGATGCAGTTATCTTAGGGATATACAGAGAAAACTCGTTGTCATTGCTAATCACTCTGGGCACCCTCCACAGTCAGTGGAGTACAGGTGGTCACATAAATTTCCTCCCCATTTTAAACTACAAATTCACCCATGTGACAAATCACAGAGTCTAAATAAAATCTACAGTTCCAAAGGACAGTGTTCATGTCAACCAGCTTCATTCCCTGCAAGTCAAGTGTCAGCTCCAGGCTTTTCATTTGGCCTCTACAGTGGAGCCTGGCACTGCTGAAGGACAGCTTACCCTGACCCACAGGGGTATGAAGTCTCACAGAGCTGTTCCCTACAACTGCAATAGCTTTGCTCGCCAAGGGAGATTCAGTGCTGGGATAGCTGAGCTAAGCAAGTTGCCACCTCAGGTGTAGGTGCCACTAATGCTGTGGGAAGAAAAACCCAAATTGTTTCAACTAATAGAAATTCATCATATGTTGATACTGAGATATATTGGAAGCAGCATATTTGTACTTTTACAGCCCTTCATTCAAGAAATATCATAAAAGAAATGCAAATAAAAATGCTATGCAAGAGTCCCTAAACTGAGCTTTATTCCTAATTCACATTGAAAGGCAGTAAATAATCATGTGAAGAGTGACTGTAGAAATCCCAGTCACTTTAGTCGCTGTACCTACTACTCTACTCTGTACATCCTTAAACCTCCCAAAAGGAGAACTTCAAGATACCTGCCATCGAACCTCTCTCTCCAGACATATACAAAGTAAATTATGAAGAAGAAATTAGAATTCTGCTCTTATTTCAAACTTTTATACTCAGATGGGCAACCACTGCTCCTTGAAGCAGAAATAACCCTAAGAGAAAACCAGGAAAGAGTTAATGACCCTTCAAGAGGAACCTCAAGGGCCTTTGTGTGATAGCTGACTCAGCCCCTCAGTTTAGTGGAAAAAGCATTGCTCTGGCCTAGGAGCTTGGCTTCTCTTTAAACATTCCATGATGTGTCTTGTAAAACCCTTTATGGATAATTTATTTGTTATGTGCTCCTTACAGAATACGGAAAGATTACAATTGGTCATAGATTTCAGGAGGACTATGCAACGACACAAGAAGATAAAATAAAATTTTTTTTTTCAAGGACACTGAGACCTTCACAAGCCTTCAAAGCACATTCCAAGAACTGTGGTCATTTTCTCGGTTACCTTCTGAAACATTAAAAAAAAAAAAATCCTTGCAACTCCAGTTTTCTGGACTGTTAAATTCCACAAGAGCAGTAATGGGATCAAAACCTTTGTATTTGAAAAAAATGTAATACAGACAATATATCTTTATTTCTTCAGCTGGTTCCAGCATGAATCTTTCTGGGTCATACCTGGAAGAGATGTATTCTCAGAAAACACTTTGCTGGAAGTTGTGTTTTTAACAGTAACATCATCACTCTTGTGGTAATGGTGATGGCTTAATTCACCGGTCTTTTTTTTTTTTTTTATATATCTCGTAAATGACATCATTCAAAAAATGTCACCTTAAAGCATACGACTGCCCAAAAGCTGAGCCAGTATGCAAGAGGCATTTGGATAATTGGTCGAGTTGGACACTTAGCCCATCTCTGGATATGGTTTTTGTAACGTGCCCTTGCACACCCAAAGGGGAACTTCATTCACTGTGTGCTTCCCACAGTCAGTCTTGGGATTTGTAAATATCCAAGACACAATAAGCACTTTTAGCTACGAAATTCAAGCTAATTTGCTCAAAAGATGAAACGTGACTCAACTTCCTTCTCAAAGGGAGTTTTGCCAAGAACTCCTTTTGATTGGTTACAAGTCATCAGAATCCAGCACTTGATTTTCACACAAGCTGGTTTTAGTCCTGCAAAGCCTGAGATGTGATAAGTCTTTGCTCATACTTTTGAAACTTCTTTCAAAGTAGAGCAATATGACCAATAAGACACCAGGGACATAAACAGTGAAACACTGAATCTGAAACTCTGTGCACAGACTATTCACTTAAATGACAAAAAGCAAAAATACTTTATACGAAACAGTATCACACTGGGAGGCGGGGAAGCAAATATCTCCTTTTTATTCCGCATTAGTGACACCTGACATGAGAAACATAAAGCTCCAGATTTACTCCTCATCTACAGGAAGGACAAAATGGGGAGATTAGAGAAGAGCCACAGAGATAACAAAGAGCTTGGAAATTAAAGACTGACTCACATCCACTGAGCAAACAGCTGCAGTGCTTGAAATGTCATTGCCTCCAGCTCCTCAGCTCTGCCCCTCTGCAGCAGGCTGCAGCCACAGGAGCAGCGGAAGGAAGCAGGTTTACTCTGGTCCCGCGGCAGCCCAGCCCCAGCTGGGCTCAAAGAGCCACTGAGAACCGACAAGGTGCCGGCACACTGCTGTCCTGCCCATCGGACACAGCGCCAGGCTGAAAGCAGTGCAGCAGCCGGAAGGCCTTCGAGCTGCTGCGGCTGTTTCCTTGGTGGCTGTAAACCACCACTTTTCATTTCCAGGCTCCTTCTCTCTCACACAGCTCCCACAGCATGCAGGATGGAAACAGTTAAAAGATAAGGTGTGGGGGGGAAACAAGTGACACAAGACTTGGGAAGGAAGCGGAAGGAAGCTCAGAAAAGGATGCTATACATCACTCAGAAGTGATGAGCACAAATGTGGATTGTCAACCTTTCTCTTGGTAGTGCATGACCTCGCGCTACAACAGGAAAATGTTCCTGCTTTTCCCCAACACTCTCCACACTGCCCTTCCATGCTGCCATAAGGAGAACACAGTCCCAAATTAAGTCTCGATAGGCTACTCAGCTGATCAAAGGCAGGCAAATAAGAAACCATAAAATCCCAGTCTGATTCACCCAGTGATTCATTACTTTAGGCAAAACACTTAAAGATGAACCATAAAGGAAAATGGTTTTAAGTACATTTTTGTTTTGAGCCCTTCCCAGTCAATTTAGGAAAGGCATTTGGCAGAGGAATATAGTCACATTTTTTCCTAATTATATTTCTCTGTGAAATCCTCTCGACGGTCTCAGTTTTGAGAAGAGATCCCAAAACGCACTGCCACAAATAAACTCTTGTCTCCCACAGAAAGTGGAGATGCTATATGAGTGGGGCTTTACGGGGCACTGCAACAAAACAGACCACCCAGATGTATTTGTAAGGGTTAAATGGCAGCTTTGAAATTCCTATTTCAATTATTTTGGACTACAGAAGGAAGAACCCTTTGTATAAGTTCATATGTAACTTAGTTGCCTTCTGCCCCAGTTTACAAGTAATTTCTCTACTTCAGTTTTGACTCTAAGAGACTCAGAGTGATATTTATCTGATAAGCTTAGACAAATATTATGAGAGTTGACTGCAAAACATGAAAAAGCTGCCATTTTTCCCAAGAGCAGCCGCTCAGACTTCTTGGATTGGATTAAGGTCACAGCAGTAAATGCCCATCAGAAAGGAAACCAAATTCAGGCTTAAAATATTTAAATATTCCCACAGCATTTCATTTGTCTTCACAATACAAACTTTTAAAGCTCTGGTTATTGTCATGCTACGTGCTACATGGATTTCTACAGAAATTGGGAGGCTGATAGAAAGACAGAGGAGAGCATAGAGGGAAGTCCCATTTCTGCTCAGTCACCTCTTTTCCCCTGCTAAAAAAACCAAACACCCAAACCAGAAAACACAGACAAAATGTAGGACAGAGACCCAGGACAAGCAGCCTGCAAGCACAAAGGCTGAGAGAGCCCTGCCTCCCTTTCCATCCTCTAAAACCCTTGTAAAAAGCAGGATTTGGTCATGAAGGATAGTTGATCCTCTGTGTTTTACAGCAGTCTTCAAACAGCCTCAAACAACTCAGAGGATAATCCTCTGCACAGGTGTATATGGAATGTGACGCTCACCGCCAACAACTGTCTCCCGTCCTCACCTGGGCTAGAAAGCCCAGTTGGTCCAACTACAGCATAAACAGTCTGAAGTGACAAGCCAGAGGATGCTGCAGTGTGCTTCAGTGAAGTGCTCTCTCTCTGGTGCCTCTTAAAAACAAAAAAAACCCAACCTTCCGAAAAGGCAAAGTCAAATAGGAGTCATTGAGTACGACTATGAAGCAGATCCCATTTTAGTCAGTGAATTTCCATCAAGCCTCAGCAGAAGGCCTCTGCTTACCAGCAATATGGCAGTTCCTAGATTTCAGGCAGGTTTTGCAAGCAATTTCAGAGCCATTTCGGCAGGGGTTCCTAACCTGAAAAGGGCAGTTTTTGATATCTATATCCTTCAGCAACAGATGGAATTTCCTTTTAGAGGCTTTTAAAACCAAGTTGGTATTTTGGTAGCAAATGAAGTAAACGTTAGATGGAAGGAGGATGTTTCTTTCTCTCCCTGTAGCTGTTTTTACTTCTGATCTAAGCATGTTGGACTCAGAATGTAATTTTCTTGGTTTTCCTTCTTATTCCTGGAATGTAATTTATCAACTAACAAGTATCTTTTTCTAACACTTTACTTTTAGAACAATGGCTCCTCTATGTTCTTTTGCCTTTCAAGCACGTGTAAAAGCCAGACAAACCTGAAGGTGAATGAAGCACCACAAAGCATAGGTTCCAATCTATCATTTGGACCAGCCGTTGGTAGAAATGCCCCACAGGAGTCTGGGACGCTGAGTAGCCTAAGGACACGTGGTAAATTTGGTTGGTGGCACAAGCAGACTATATTTCAACTTCCATAAAACCAGTTGTCAGATCCGGGGTTTTTTTCAGTCCTTCTAATGTCACATAAACAAAGTAAGGGTTTATACACCTCCTCATCTCCTCTTTCACAAGGAGACAGACACATTCTAGCTACAGGTTGCATTACGAACTCTCTGCAAAACAATGGAACAAGCTCCCTGCCACAAGAGCGAGCTGGACGTACACACACGTGAGCCAATGCAAAACCGGGCATTCACACCGGCCCTTATTTGTTCTCGTCTTTGCTCATTAAAAGCAACTACCTCAGCTGCTACTATGCATTTACGGGCCACCACGCACACGCGTGCGCGCCTGCATTTTCCGAATACCGTAAAACTTGCACTGACCCCATAGCAGCGCTGGGTTTAAGAGAAAGGCAAGAACGTTCCACAGCCGGGCAGGGCTACACCGCGGCCGCGCACCGTGCGGGGGCTGCGGCACTCGCGGCCCGGCCGTCACCAGGGGAAAACTCATTTACTACTATTTTTTTTTTTTTCGCTGCAAGCGGAAGCTCATAGTTGCCGACTACCACGTTTTTGTTTTATTTCTGCAGGGCTTTTGGGTTTGTTTTTTTCCATGCCCGTCTCAGCAGCTGGCTAGGACAGCATCGCCCCCCCTCCTCCGGCCCAGCGACGCGCCCCAGCCGCGGGGAGATGCCGCATGGCCGGCCACAGCCCCCCGTCCCCTCCCGCCCCGCCAGGCTCCCTCAGCCCCTCCCCGGCTCGCTGCGCGCATTTTTAGGGTTTGGAATGCGCAGCACCCAGGGGCGAGGAGGCACGTTTTGGGGGGGCGGAGGGAGATGCGCAGACGGCGGGGACAAAGCGCGGCGATCTCAGCGCTCCGGCCCGCGCGGCGCGGAGACAAAGGGTGCGCGGGGAGCCGCGGCCCCGTCCCCACGATTGCATCAGCTGCTGCCTACCTTCCCCAGGAGCTGCGGGGATCCCACGAGAAGCGATCCACCCTATCCGCCGGGAGCCGGCTGGAGCACCGCGACAAATAATTACAGGGATAACAAGAAATTAAAATTTAAAAAAAAAAAAAAGAAGAAGAAGAAAAAGGGGCGAGGATGCAAGGGAAATTAAACTGGCGAAACCAAGACGGCGAGGAAGATGCCGCTCCTCCTCCCGCCGCGGGTGTGTGCATGTGGAGGTGGGCGGGCTGGCGGGAGCGCGCCGGGCGCGCCGCCGCGCCGGGCCAGGGGCCGGGGCCGGGGCCGCGCCGCCAGGTGCTGCGGGACGCGGGGACGCGGCCGGGCCGTCCCCGCGGGGACGACGGTCGCACGTGGTCCGGGCAGGGGACTCACGGCGCTCCCCGACACCCGCGGCTCTCCGGCCCCATGGATGTTCAGCACCTTTCTTTCTTTCTTTCTTTCTTTCTTTCCTTTTTTCCCTTTTTTTTAAATTTTTTTTACTCTTTTTACAACAACAGAAAATAATTTTTCCCTCTTCACGCCACGATTGCCCACAGGAGAACCCCTCGTGGCAGGCAGGTCGGATTTTTGTGGTGTGAAATGGCTACGGGAGATCTGGCATTCTCTTGTAACACGATTTCCTGTTTCATCATACAAAATGTGTACGTTGAAAATGCTGCCATGCGTTCGAGAGATCAGGGCGTTTCCAACTGGGGCAAGACACCTTTCACAAATACAAGGGGGGATTTGATGCACAGGTGATTTGCTGTAGCTTGTTATTTCCATGCTAATCTCTAGAAAGCATTGTATGAGCTTTTTGATTTGGAAAAAACTTCTTAAGAACAAACCTGAAGCAAGATGGCATTTCAGCTGTCCTCAGTTTCACCCCACACAACACATGACTTGCATGGGATATCACAAGGCAAAGAGTAAAAGGATGCTGGATCGTGTAGGTTTTGGGGGCAGTTTGCCTGGCTACCCACAGTGGGGGAGAACGGCTTCTGGCAAGCTCTCATGGTAGCTCTTCCAGAAGCTTCCCGAGGTGTTTGCTCTGGAATTTCCACTAAATGTTGAAAATGTTGGGTATTCTAAATGTCAGGCTAAAAAGGCAGATGATACACGTTAAGAACTGTGGTTTTCAAATCATTGGATTTGCACATACAAATTGGATTCCCATTTTGGCGCTTCTGCCACATTTTTTTTCAATAGGGCACTTCATAGAATAGTTTTTGTTGGAAGGATCTTTAAAGGTCATCTAGTCCAATGAACAATGAGCAATGATCAGGGACATCTTCAGCTTGATCAGGTTGCTCAGAACCCTGTCCAACCTGACCTTGAATGTTTCCAGGGGTGGAGCATCCACCACCTCTCTGGGCAACCTCTTCTAACGTTTCACCACCCTCTTTGTAATTTAAGAATAAGGAAAAAAATATTTTCCCTTATATCTAATCTAAATTGACTCTCAGTTTAGAACCATCACCCCTTGTCCTACTGCAATAGGCCATGCTAAAAAGTTTGTCACTGTCTTTCTTACAGGCCCCTTTTAGGTACCATAAGACCGCAATAAGGTCTCCTTGGACCCTTCTCTTCTCCAGGCTGAACAACAGCAATCTTTCAGCCTTTTCTCATAGAAAGGTGCTTCAACCACATGATCATTGTTATGGCCCTCCTCTGGACCCACTCCAACAATGTCTTTGCTGTGCTGAGAACCCCAGAGTTCTGTGAATGTGAAACTTTGTGGAAACAATAATTTAATTGACACCCATCCCACTGCACCTTGCTAGGACAAGAGCCTTATCATCCCAGCAATGAGAGTGAAGCCCAAGGAAAAGCTGGCTGCCCAAGGGTGTTAAGGCAAGGGCTGCCCTTGCAACGCTTCCTCATGTGAGTAAACCTCTTGGTGCTCACACCAGAATCATATGCAATCCCAGAGAAATTTCAGGCTGACAAAAGATGTGGGATTGGATTCCAAATTATACGCTTGACTGCCCATCCAGTTCTACATACAAGGCACCAAGCCCAAAAGCACAGAAGAAGGTATTTGCAGTTCATTCCGACTCAATTACATTATATGTCTTGAACTGAAAATCAACCTCTACCCTAGATTACTGAATAAAAGTGTGTGTTATAAAGTGGATGTGGTCAGGTGGTATTGCTGTAGAGAATAAGAGGAAACTACTTTGTTTCTTTAAAACAGAACATTATCAGGCTATCAGGTGAATGAACATTGATTTGATGTGTTCTGCTACTAGCTTTCATTTTATAGCTGTAAAGGCAGAGTTTTTGGTTCTTACCTTGGCATGCACATTCTTAGAATCAAGGTACTTAATTTTTATAGAATTTGGAAAAAAAATCTTTTTAACATATCTTAATACAGCTCCACAAAATTCTTAGCACTTCTAAGAAATTAAAACTATTTTACTTTACTCTTCTAGTATTTCAGATTTCTTCACTCTCCCTCTCAATATCTCTCTGATTTTTTATCACTGTTGGTTCTGTTTGCCTTGGTATACTATGAAACCTTGATGCTTGTGGCAAGCATCTTCTAGTTTTTTATGGTTTCTTGTAAATTTTTTTCAACAGATTTTTGTACCATTCACTTACTGACCTTATCTATTCCTTCTGGGTCTTTATCCTTTTCACTCATAATCTCCTTCCCATATCTGGTTTCAGATATACCTAAAAGATCAGGAATTTGCCTTTATATTTGAGGCCCATAATTTTTTTTTTCTCTTGCCTATCATGAAGTGGCAGTTCTCTTCTCTAATACTTTTTAATGCACTTTTGTCTCGTCAAGTAGATCCTCTTTTCTTTCCTCTGAAATAGCCCTGAGCCTTTCTCTGTTTTGTTCAGACCTACAGCTTCCAAATATTCTTTAGACTATATTTTGCCAGCCTAAAATGAATCAACAGCCATATTCATTTTCAGAACTACCCTCTGAAGTGCAATGTTCTTACAGAGTCTGGAAAATTCCCTTCTGAACTGTCCTTCAAAAATTGATGCTTATTGACTAACTTTTACTGCCTAATGGAAACTGCTAGTATGCAATAAAAGATATACCTACATAGTAAATTGAGCTAAAATCAAGACACTAAATTATCTTGTGTGAGCATTTAGCAATTTTCTCCACGCAGTTTCAGAATGCTGTTTGATTTGGGGTGCATTTCATTGCAAGTGGGACTTGATTGGCTTCTTTGTTGTCCTTTGCTTCCAAATTGCAGCAAAACCTACCAGACATTCCAAGCACAATTCTTGTACCTGGCACAAAGCTGATGACAGAACGTCATTAATTTTGTGTGATTACCCATTTCAACTATTTTGCCCTCTGGCAAATATATGGCTACAGCCCAAGGGAATGGAATTGCTGGAGTTGGAGATGGATGTGCCTGGGGTGGGGGATTCACAGCTGATGTGACAAAGCCTGACAGGTGGAGCTGGAAGTGCTTGCAGACTTCTCTTCACCTCTATTTTAGTATATCCGTCAGTGGCACGTTTGAACTTACGTGCTAGTGATTGTGTGAAAGAGAGAAGAATAAAAGAGAGCAGACCAGGAGTGAAAAGCCACCTTAAGGAGAAAAATCCTGTGTTTTGCACAGAAGGTGCTTGCTGCCAGAAAGTGACCTTGAATACCTTTGTAATCTCTGTCTGCCCTTTAAGAATGGTCATGTGGAAGCATAGGGTGTAGGCAGTGGCTATTTTTGCACCTCAGTACTACATCTAAATCAAGTTGAACTAAAATGCACATAGAATTTTGAGGCCGGTTTATTTCGTTGGTTTTGTTTTTTGGAAAGAAGAATTTGTGTCCATTTGCTGCAGAGCCCATGAGCTCAGGATTGATAAGGCAGCATCTAAGCCATGGGATGCTCACAGTAGGCATCAGTACCAGTCCTCTTAATGGAAGTAATTAGACAGGGAGAGCCTTTTTCCACCAAGGCTTCACAGAGACTGTGGGCCCAAAAAGTGTTGCAGATGTTCTGCAAGGATGAACAAAGTACTGGTACCTACTTGGGCTGGGAGTGCCTCAAGCCCAAACCTACCATGGGGTGTGCTGAGGTGGATGTACTCTCTCTGGGTGGTACAGCAAGCTATTGTGCTGCACAGTGCAAATCTCTTCTTTGAAATAAAGTAAAAATTCCAGCGAATATCTATGGTTTCTCTAGTCTGCCATTCCAGGATTTGCTAGCAAACAAAAAGAAAGGTTTCTTGGAAATCTATCGCCATGTTAAAAGCCTTCTGTTGCTACAAGGGTCCCAATGCTGAATCTGTGAAATTAGCAGAGGAGGATATTTTGCCTGGCAGCTAAGCAAGGGAGAACATCACTGACAACGATGCATAATGTACGATATGTACATGACTGGTCTTGCATGATACTCTGAAAAGAACTGCCCACACTTGTCACAGATTTCGTGAACGCTGATAGCATCAACTGTGTTTAAACATGTGTTCAGCCGCCTCCAACTCTGCATGTTGAGACAATCAGTTTTCCAGGGCTGCAAAATCTTGCATGCATGTCAGTGACTCTGTGACCATGAGATGTTATCATTTGTTAGTTTTCTGACCAAAGCATGGTATACAAACATGATGACTAATCCTGGTTTAATAGGAGTTGTCCTTTGCTCTTCCTCTTTAGATTCAGGAATTCACGCAACAAAGCAGGTAGTTGTGCTTTTTCTTCTTACCTCCTGATCATCTGCTCTAACTCTTTTCTTTGGTCAGAACAAATGTTTTACTGGCGTACAAAGGTTTCAAACTTCTTGCATGAGGTTAAGAAAACAGCAGTGACTAAAACAAAGAGATTTGCAATGTGATAGGTGCCTGGAGCGATAGTAAAAGTTTCATTTAAACACACTTTAAAAGTAGGTGTAACAAAATTTTCTTCTATCTACTTACTTTTAAGGTGTTGGTTTTTGATGTCAATTTACAGTGCTATAGACCAAGTTATATAGTCTGAATAGATCTTTCTGAAATGAGTACACTTAGACTTTGTGGTGACCAAGATGCTGAGTTGTGTTACTACACAAAGATGAGATCCTCTCTCCTTTTCCGCAGTAAAGGATGCTTTTTGCAATTCTGTTTGTATAGAGTAACTTCAAAGGCTTGCTCAGCATTTTGAGGGACAGTTATGTCATGTTGCCAGAAATTGTCCATGCAAATTACAACTCCTAGTCCGACCATGAAAGGCATATCTATGGAGAATGGGATATGTCTAGAAGTGTGAAATAGTTGATAACTGTTGTGAATTAAATTATTCTAAGAATACTTAGTTATGTGTTGTATTAAATTATCCTAAAGTTAATTTATTTAATCTAGGACCGGCCTGCAGAGCCCAGTAATTGAATTCTCCACTGTTAAGAAAAAGATAGATTAAAAGATAGAGATATAGATATATATATATACAAAAAAGAAAAAAAATTGCTTAATTCAGTTTGAGTGACAAATATTATATATCTAAATCCATAATATTAATTTAAAGCTTTCGAAGTTGCTGAGCATGTCTCACTGCTGCTTAAATCTATAGGAGTTAGGGGAACTCAGTATCTTTAGAGATCAGAGTGCTCATTTCCCTGACTATATATGTTATTAGATGCTGACCTGTTAGTATCCAGGTTGTACATACTGATCTTAGTGTAATCCATCAATAATGTATCCTGCAGAAGTTATGGGATCACGAAAAGTCATTAAATGGGTGAATTTGGAAAAAAGGAGTGACTTTATTTTGACAATTCTCATCTAAGAAGATGCCTTAAGCTTTTCAGGATGGTGGAAAAATGATGAAATTTTTTAATCATCACAGTAAACAACCAACTAATAAATCTTAGCGTTACACACAAGAAATTCATACTCAGGGAGTAGAAGACTAGGTTAAAATTGAGTCCTTTAAGAACATTTTGATGACTAATATTTTTTAAAAGAACAAACCAAAATAAAGCTATTGACATACCCGAGGGCATGTCAGGAAGTATGGCCAAGTCCAGCAGAAATAGTCAGTTTATTTAAAATCTGATGTTGTCAATGCAGCTGTAAAACCAGACAGGTTCCTCATGTGGTGCCCAGTACCCGTCCCATATTTCCCCTGGTGTTTACATTAGTTTTTACATATCTTTAAAATGCAAACAAATTCCCTTTTCATTAAAACTAGATTAAATCAGTGAAAGCAAAATTTAATCCATAATTTACAAGGCATTGGGTGTTGTGTATTCCTGCAAGTCCTTCCCTAGAGATTGTGACAATGCTATAGGCCAAGGCAGTGCTCTGTGCGTGTGTGTTCAGTGGTTCTTAAATGTGCATGCCTTTAATTATATGTTGCCTTTAATAATGTACTTATGGGGGACTTAAGTTCTGTAGAAAGAATGTTAAACTGATAAACTATGTTTATAACATGGAATTTCATGCTATAAATATAGCAAAACTTCCTGATCTGCTTGAGACAGGGAAGTCTCGAGCCTTGCTGGTGTGCCTGCTTCTCCCGAGTCTCCCGTGCAGTGTGGAGCTGCTGAGCACCAGTTGCACCTCACTGACAGGCTATTGAGCTCAAGCTGCAAATAAGGAAAAAAGGTAAATGGCAGACAAAAATGTCAAAGTATGCAGCTGTATTAGCAGTCATGCTTGAACACATTCTAAGGTACCTGTGTGGTAACCCATTTCTCTCTCTGGTTTTGGGCTTCATATAGCAGCTGTCATTACACTAATGAAGTGATTAGATCTGCTCTGTTGCCTAATTACAGGACTAGAAATGGCATGCATTCCTGCAATCTAGTTAGGTACTTCATATCTGAATCCTCTGATTTCAAGGATAGTGTTTGGGAAATTATCTTTAGAATAAATTTTTTTTAAGTGCACTTGATTGAAGTGAGGAGTCTATCATATTGTAGAATTATTGATTACATTAAGTATTTTGAACTTACACAGTATTTTTCATTTCAGCATCTCCTAGTATTTTGCTTACAAGTGTCAAGTATTATTAGCCCCACTGCAGGTTGAAAACTTGGGGAAAAAAGGAGAATAATCATTTATTTAGGATTCCCATCAAATGTTAGAGCAAGACTAGTTAGTTCAAGATTAGATGTCCTTTCCTTTGATGTCCTTCAGAGGATCCTACAAGCAAAAGACCTTTTGTTGCATTTCTTTTGGATGAAAAGGTTTTGCGTGCAGGTCCTGGTGCTATAGATTTTCGATATAAAATGAGACCGCTCATAGCCTGCAAGTTTTATTTCCCAGAAGAAACCCCTACTCTTTGTACTATTCTGTATGGTCATATTAATGGCAGGAGCACAATATTACAATAGAAAAGACTTCAGGTGTCTTCCTTAAGTATCAGTATTTACTTCTATAGAGGTAGGTCTGCCTTCATGCCACCTCCTGACATCTTTGGAGGTGGAAAACTGAACCTGCATCTGTTTTATTGTCTTCCAACAGCTGTATATTTGCCCACCTAAAATGTGTTTCAGCACTGTGGACTTATATTCCTCTCCTATCTGGGCTTACATCCCTTAGTGTCCTATCTGGGACACTTGCTGCCACTAGAAGTTGAACATCTGAGTGAAGACTGCCTGCCTTGTCCTGCAGCCTTTTCTGACAAGGACGTTAGCAGAAGATGCTGTTAACTTAGCAATGCGTACAACTAATTATGTACCTTTTTACAGCAAACAAGATAATGATTATCAGTGGAACATACACAGATAAAACATTGGCAGGGCTCTTCACACTGGAAAAGGGATTCAGTATTGATTTCCACTGCTTTCACTCATCTAGAGGTCCCTCCTGTTTTACCATCTTTTTCACATTGCTTACTCAGAAGATGAAGAAAACAGGTAACATTTTAATAAGACTGTGTCAGAGGTAAAGTGCAATTAAATTTCTAAGACCCATGTAAAATTCTAAAAGTTGCTTTAAAAAACTTTATCCTGAGGTAAGTGATAGGAGAAAAAATTCTTACAAGATCATGCTTTACCAGTAGACCTGTGGTATAAAGCTTTGAATAACTAGAAGGCAGAAGATACATTACAATTTAAAAAATCCTGTAAATAGGTTTAGAACTTGTATTTTGTGCAAGAACTTGACTGCAGTTTTTTAAGTGTGTGCTTAGTCTAAAATGTCCATTTGAAAATGCTGTCTTTCTAAAGCCTTATCTTGGCAGCAAACCATAGCCTGATCCTGCAAATTTTGTGCACTCGGGTACTGAAGTTGCATTGGAAATATTATTATGGAGTAGTGTACATAGCCCAGTGTGTTTTTAGTATTACCATCATGGCCTAATGCAGATGTAAAAGTAAGGATTAACTGCATTTTGTAAAGGTGTTCTGAAATATTCAAGTTCATTGCAAATGCTACCTGGTTCAGGTTCTGGATGCTTTTCTAAAAGATTGTCATCTAATTTTGCTGTTTTCAGAAGGAGTCGTGGTGCTGCTTTTGCCGAGTCCGTCACTCCTCCATGTGTGTGCAGAGGGGCTGTGGGAAGTTGCCTCTGGCAATCTCAGCCAGCGTTAGGGCTGACTGGAAGCTTCTTGAAGTCAATGAAGGCAGAAGCATACATAAAACATACTCCGTGCCGAAGTGCTTTCTGAAATTTGGTCCATAATGGTGAGTCCAGGATGTAATGATGTAAATACTTGCTTGGAAGTTACAAGGGTCTAGAGGGAAGGAGGATTCTGGGGAGGAGCATGCCTCCCTAGTAGGGTGTAGTTTCCTGCCCAGCTCATTTGCTTTGAGCCAGGCTGGGGCACACATCCAGTTAGGAACAACACTATTCTAAGCCTTGAGCTCAGATTAGTTCCCATAATGGCCATTGCACAGGCAGAAACAGGCAGGTGGTGCACAGGCAGCTTTGCTTCTCTGAATCCTGAGCTAGCATTTTTAATCTACAACAGTTTTCAACAAGAACTTGTCTGGTACCTGAGTTCCCACTGCTGGACAAGGGATTTTTTTTTTTCACACCTTCATATTCCCTTCCCCGACTGGATATTCAAGAGTCCCCACTGCACTGCTGTTTCAATTCCCTAGAGTAGGATCCTTCCTGGGACCCAGGCAGCCTCAGTGGAGGCATGCCAGTGTGAGGTGACAGAGGCAGCATTGGGGTGATTGGGACCAGAGGAGGGTCACAGCATTGTCAGACCTGGTGAGGGCTGCCTTTTAACACGGGGAAGGGGACTGGTCATGTAAACCTCTGGTAAATCTCAGAGAGGATGCTCTATATGCCGGGCTGGAGAGAGCACGGTAGCTCATTCCGACTCCCTGCGGCAGTGACCACAGTCCTATAGGACCTGTACTGATCTCTGGGTTGTAAAAATGCATTCATTCCTGTATCCAGGTAAGTGGAACTGTTCTGCAATTTTCCTTGAGTTTTGCACCTTTTGGTTTTTGCACTAAAGTCTGTGGCTTATTGAGGAGGTGAGAGGTGGGAAAACATGGCTGTCAAGTGGTAGATTGGCAGCAGACAAAAAGTAGCCAAGCTCAGCCACAGACTCCCCTCCTCTATTCGTGGTTGAGACAGGACAAAGCCAGCCTCTCAACTTCCCCAAAGCCACCTAATGCTTGGAGCATGCCTGGCATTGGAAATGTCAAGATTTTGATTGTGGACCTTAAAAGAAAGAGGGATCAAACTTTGGAGCATGCCCACTGCCCAAAAAAAACCAGCAGCCTGTGTTAAAGGGAACCAGGAAACTAAAAACATGGTATATCAGAACTCGATTCACTTGCATAATTCTGTTTGAACATGTTCTGGATTTAACCAGGGGAGTGACTTATCGCCAACCTCACCCCACGCACAGTAAATATTCAGCAAGCAAAGAGGCAACCTCCATAAATGATCAAGAAGCTCTCAAAGCTTACAGCACTAAACAGTTATTACAGTCTGAGCATTTTTTAAGCAGAGCAAATATTTGCTTTCAATTTCATGGCTAGCTGTTGCCAGCAACGCATGCAGCCTCTACAGGCACAAGCATTCACTGGCTCCT
Organism: Empidonax traillii; assembly: GCF_003031625.1. Classification (NCBI taxonomy): domain Eukaryota; kingdom Metazoa; phylum Chordata; class Aves; order Passeriformes; family Tyrannidae; genus Empidonax; species Empidonax traillii. The sequence continues at coordinate 419,013 of NW_020955567.1, read as the reverse complement.
TGTTTGCCTTTTGGTTTTCATGTAGCAGAAGGGTTCAGTGCCAATATGTAGTATTACAAATATAAAACTATTTGCTTTTCTCTGATGTTCAACTGGTTTGAAATGGCTACTGATGCTTTCCATATAATTTCTCACGTGGATTACACAAACACGTGCCACTCACAACAAACACTGCTGCTCATGACTCATTAAGCTGTGCTTACTAACCAGGTAATCAATTGCCTGAAAATGTTGCAACAACAGAGTTGATGAGCTGTGTAATGTGAAGAGGATGGTAACACAGCCAAAGGCCACCTTCTTAAGGCCTTTTGCACACAACAGTGCTGCGTTGGGACTTCTAAAAACGGAGTCACTTTTTCCCCATCATTTTAATCTCATGCTTGGAAAATTTTGGGATTGAAATTTATGTTATTTCCCCTGCCTTTTTCCTTACCTTCTTTCCTTTTATTTAGGCTAGGTTACATCATGGATAACATTATATCACATTACCTCATGGGAAAGGTGGAGCGCCAATGTCATTACTTAAGGACAGACAAAACTTTCTTTTTTTACTACCCTCAGGGCGTAACACTTTGCTAATTAAAACACCCCACTGCCAGCTCACCTGCATTGCCCAGTATGTTGATCCAGATCTCATCCCAATATGCCCTATGAACACAGGGACAGCAAGCACACCCTGTACTCTCTCATCTTGGTGATAAAATGCAAAATCTAGATGGTCCCTCTGGAGCTGTTTAAGTATCTGGATATTTACTTGCATGCTCTCAAAATTTTAGAGCCCACACTGGACATTTGAAGAGTGAAATAAAACTTTTAAAAATAACTTTTCAGTCTAGTGTTGAACTGCTCTTGGAAAGTATTCAGCTACTAACAAAAATGACTGTCACCCCCCTGCATTTGTCCAGTCTAAAAATACTGTGTCATACAGAATTCTCTCATATTTAATTCACAAGTCTATAATTTTCTCTAAGAATTTATTTCTTACTATGGAAGTGTTTATATTCTTTTATGCTAGTGATGCTAATTCTTGCAGTGTTTCTATCATTGTCATGCTGCTGCTGTAAAACTTGCCCTTTGATTTCTAGGCATTTGTATTATTCCGTATTAGCACATCATGAGAGATGGCAACGAAACAGGACGCAATTCATGGAGTTGAGGTGCACTAACACACATTGGCAAGCTGAGGTTTGTATGCTGAGTAAAGCAAACTATTGAGGACACGTGGCCTTCTCTGGGCAAGATGTAGAAGCAAACTGGCAGAAGTGGAGGAAAGCTGCTCTAAGCCAAATTAGGTGTGTGTAAGTTAGGCCACCCAGCAGAAAAGGTAGCTAATACTTGCTCAGCAAAGTGGAAAGACTTGATAAATTTATCCCCTGAAGTATGGGGAGGGGTAATGTATCACCTGACTGATGTGACAATAGGAAAGGAACAGATTGTGATGTGCAATGAAACGTAGTTTCATAGCAAGCTTTGGTTTGCTGCTTCTATTTCAGACCTGTATAACAGCTCGTGCTCTTGCTGGCTTTCTTTTATTTTTTTTTTTTTTTAATTAGACTAGTTAATCTAATAAAAGATGTAATCCCTATCTACAAAACTTGTCTTCATGTTCTTGTGCCTTTTTGGCTACAGTGATGTATCTTTTCTATCTTTTGATACAAATATATATTGGATACAACTTATTTTGATATATATGACAGGGTATTCTTGTCTTTCATTTTACAGCATGTGAAGGAGACAATATGTTTTTGTGACAAAGTTTATGGAGGGAGATAAAATTAAATTGTGATTCCTATGGCTTTATAATTGACTTCTCTGAGAATATGTACTCCCCTGCTCTGTTGCAGTTTTGTCCACAGTCATGTTTACATGTATGGAAAGACTTCAGTGTTAGTTCTTTGACATCTAAATTGAAAATTCTTTAGTTTATTTCTGTTTTCCCCATCCGTTTTGGTATGCATTTGGTTTTGGATATATTGCTTTGTCTCTTTTCCTTTTTGCTGTTCCAGGAGATAGGTGTGCACCTTTCAGACAGGTGGGAAGTGCTTTATCTTTGATAGAAATGTGTTATGACATATAATGCTCTTATTGATCTATCATGGTGTTGTCCTTAGATGTGCTTTCCTTGCAGAGCTGTTTCCTGAGTTAAAGAAATGAGCATCTGAAGCTCCGAAAATCCCAAGCTAAATCTGAATCACACTCATAAGTTTAAATATAAAACTAATACCGAGATGTGATCAGGGTTTGCCTATGTCAGCTTCCTTTGCAAAATCAAATTCTGACAGGAAATGGAAAGCAGGAAAATCATCCTCAAGAAAATCCTAATAATTCTGAAATTTGAACATTTTTATTCCTTTTTTTTAACCTATTTAAGGATTAATACAGTACATCAGGATGGTGCTTCCTACACAGGAAACCTAACAGATAGAAAATAATGTTAAAAAGTCTGATATCCCAGCAGAATGAAGAAATGTTTCTAAAAAGAGTAGAACAAGAAGTGAATTTAAAGGAAATGGTTGCTTTTTCATAACTTAGCTCCTTAGCAGCAACAGGCAGGAATTTTCCTAATTTTCTCTGAGGTATCAAATTGGTAACTAATTAGTCAATGGGAAGGAAACACAGCAATATTGTTCTGTGTGCTGTCATATGACTTTGCCTAGCGGATAACGGTGGCTTTGCCGGCCCGCGTGAGGGGCCCAGGGAAGCTCCGGCGTGTGCAGGATGGCTGCTGCCCTCTTGCCCAGCAGATATCCTGTGTGCCCACACAGGAAGGTGGTGGCTGCAGGGGGACACCTGTGTTCAGATAAAGCGTTCACACAGCAGCCACGTTGAGTCGGCTCTCTTCCTCTTCCTAATTCTCCTAATTCTCCTGCTAAAAAGTCTCCTTCCAAAAGTGGCCATGTCTTCCCCTGGCCACGTCCAGTAGCTGAGAAGTTCCTTGAAACATTTACTGTGAAAGGGCATCTGTGAGAAATTCTTTGGTGCAGCTGGAGGAACATCTGGTAACATTTGTAAGAGCCCACAAAGCTGAAAAGATGGTGTGTTTAAACCTAAATAGCTGACAAATGCACCCCAGAAGCACAACTTGTTTTGCCACCCTTGGCCTTCCTGGCTATGCTGATGCCATGCCCTCTCTTACGGGTGCCGTGCCTGATGCTATGAAACACATGCGGGTATTTAGGCCTGGAAAATGTCATGAGATCAGTTTTGGTAATGATCCAGCATGGTTTGTAATAGGATTAGATATCTGCAGCAGGCCTGGGAGTTGGGGTAACTCTTCTCATGCCGCAGAGCTTCTCCCTGGCACCTTCTTCAGCACGTGCCCCAGTTACTTGCTCATTTTGGTGCAAAGTTTGAGTTCCATTTTCTTTCTTCATTTTTCAAATTAATTCTGTATAGGAGGTCTTGATTAAAAAAAAAAAATTGTTTTAGGTTTGATTCCAAAGCTACTTTAAAAGAAGCATCAGTTAGTAGGACCATTCAAGGTGCTTAAAGCATATAATTAATTTGCATCCCCAGAGCCCCAGGCACTGTGCAGGGAAGGCCAACTTAAGTTGCTTTTAAGTTCAGGCAAGGCTGGACCAAGTGCTGCTCATCTCCTCTAGCAACATCATTGCTCTATGACTAGAGCTACTTATGTTTCAGCAATAAAAGCATATTATGTAGTAATGATACTGTCAGTTTTGAAGTTGGTTTTAATAATCCTCAGATATTCTTCTGTGTAGAAAATTTGGTTAGATGATGAGTGAGCACCTCCACTGGGTTTTGGAGGGGATTTACAGCTCTCTTTCTGTTAGTGCTTCAATTAATCTTTGTTAACTTTATAGTAGGTTTAAAAAAAGTGAAGGTGAATATGTGACAGCTAGTACCAAATCAATTGAGATCACCATTGCTAAGAATATAAATCTCTTAAAAGCAAAGAATTTATCAATTTTTGTATCTTCCAAATAAGTCAACAACTTGGCAACAGCAACATGATCCAAATTAATTATTCAAAATCTAAACTTCTTTCACTTTCTGTGTTGCTACTCTCTTCAGAATAATTCTGCCTTTGGTGCAGCCAGCTATAAAGAAAAATGAAAATGACCTCACATTTCATTAACATGTTTCTTCACTTTGTTATTCTTTTCAATAGGCAAAGTTATCCTTCCTCAAAACATAGGCATAGTTCAGGCTATCTATTTTGTTCCACAGAGGCTGTTTTTAAATCCCCAAGAACAAAGATATTTCCTATGAGTCAAGGCAAATTCCTCCCTTCAAACGTGAATATCACCATCAATCTTTTGGCCAGAAAAAAATACTTACTTTCTTTTCCTTCCGCTCTAGTTCCTGGAAAATTGCATCAACCATACCATTTTATGATGATTTATTTTCAGGAAGTGAAGTTACTAGCTCAAGGTCGGATGCTTGTTTATGACTTTGCAGTTTTTATGAGATTCATGTGATTCAGGATATTGTAACTGACTACAAGTAGAAAACCTCCAGCATCACTGGTATGTTTTGGTATAGAGCAGCAATCCTAGAGTCCCTCGAAGCTATGAAGAAGGCTCAGTATTTCCCTAGGGAATAAGTAAATTTATAAAATATACATTTTATATTTGTAGCACCAAAACTCATCACTGCAAAAGATTTTCATAAAGTGAGACAACGTTTTTTTCTGGAGAGAGGCACATACATGCCTGTGTATTTGCTCTGTGGCTGCTTAGGAGAAGGAGGAATGATCTGCCTGCAGTTTGCCTGTAAGGGCTGTTGTGGGGCTGCACTGGCTGCAGTGGGGCATGGCTGCTGCACCAGATGTTGCTGCCCACCATTTCTTGACTGTCCTGAGACACTTCGCCATGCCAGGAATGAGCACTTCTTTATTTTCCAGGATGAGTTTCCTCATTGTCAGCTTGAAGTCCAGGACAGAAAAGGTTTATATATCTTTGCTCAAGAGTCAGAAACAGATGAAGTCTGAAAAAACTTAGTTATCCCTTTTTGTCTTGTTTGTAATGGTTATCCACTCTAAAAATCCATGTTTAAATGGTGGTGTGGACCTCCATGCTCCTCTGACAAGCTACTCCCTTGATTTCACTGAGCATTTCCTGCAGGAAAGATTCTGGCTTAGAGTGATTTATTTTATTACTTATATTAATGTACCAATGGGATAGAAGATAGTGCCTTGTGGGCACTAAGTAACAAGAGTTAAGTAATGACTCAGGTTTCCCTTGGAGACTGTCAACATGTAGAGTTTTCTCCGGTACTTTTTTTGCATGATTTCAAAATAATTCCCAATTATTCTGAATATTTATTAATTGAGTTGCTTTGGAGGCTGGACTGGCTGATGTTCAGTTCTTTACACATTCTGTTATGTATACCTTATCCAGGAATATTTCCACCAAGTCCTTTCTCCCTTCCTGTTCAAGGAAGGCAAGGAGGCAAACAAATAGCCACAAAATCACTTTGGGATTTCTTATGTTTTGTTCTTCTCATTTCCCTTCTCATTTGCCAGTGGGTCTACTTTCTCTCTTCTTCACAATCATGAAATCATTCTCCTTTTCTGTTCTTCTACAGACCTTTTCCCTCCTGTGTTTCTTCTGGCTTGTTTACCTCTCCTGTGACTTGTGCTTCAGTGAGTTCCATTGCCAACTCCAAAAACATAGTTGTTGCCTACATTTTCACTCCTGCCTGTGGGAGCCCTCAGTGATGCTGACCTGCTTGTGAGCAGGGGCCTGCAGACCCCACTGTGATGGGTGCTTGGCCAACAGTGGTAGCTCCTTTCCCTGTGCGGGATAACTGGCTGCTGGCAGCTCTCATTCTCAGCCTTTAGGCACCACAAAGCAGAAGACTTTGATCAAGCATCCTTTTTGTTAGCGCACACTTGAGTCTTTGTCTTGGACACCTATCCCTTTTGGGCAACAGCCCACCTCTTTGTCCCTGCATCTGCCAGCTTTCTGCATCCACCAGCTTCTTGGAAGGCTGCGGAGAGAGTGGGCTCACATGCATGAAGGAAACACTGGCTAATGAAGCAAAGCACAAACCCTGAGGGTTTGCAAGCCAGATCACTGTGCAGGGCAGCAGGTAAACACGGCCGGGCTGCAGCAGGAGGATGCGGAGAAAACTCTGTGCTGTTACATTTTCAGTTATGCTCTCCATCATCAAAGGCAATCTATAGTTTAGTTTAGTAACATTAATGCATCAGTTGGCTGTCATACTCACTACTACCATGTTATTGCAATATTTCTCACAGTTTCTTTATTACTTAGTTTTCCAAATATTTCCCCTCTTTTATACTTCTATAAAATATTGCAGCCAGTTTGTTAGACTAGGCAAAAAGGTCTTATGTACTTCCACTTTGACATCTGTTTATCTTTACAGTCTCTGAAAGATCATGTCAGAAACTACAAAGCAAATAAAAAGCAATGGCATTTATTTGTGAGAATAAAAGGAAGTGCTAAGAATTTTCAAAACCTTGTGAGAATTAGCAAAGTGAATGATCTTGGGTGTCTGTAGTGGAGGGAGAAGGTAAAGCTACAATACATTAGTCTGAAGAATAGTAAGAGAAATGAAAGCAGGAAAGATTCTACAGAGGAACTTCTGTAGTTTTATCTCTGTGTTATTGGACTGTGTGCACTCACTGTGCACAGACAGGGAAAGCACCATTCTAGTCACTTCAGCAGGGAAAAGTCTGAATCACATGGGCAGCCCTACTCAGATAACAGCAGAACTGACAGAAACAAAATAAACTGTAAAAATACTTAAGGTTCCATGTGTTTAAGTTTACTCAGTATTTATAAAAATAAGAAGGCAATCAAATAGTTCCTAACTCTGTTGATGCCTTTTTCAGAAGGATTTCATGGTTCTCTAAAGTTTGTGGTTGGCAAAGATTGTGCCTGATTCTTTCACACACTTATCCAGATTTAAGTAAAAAAGGAAATACTTCAGAGGTTTAGTTTTGGTGAAGCTGCTGCTAGAAAATGCAGAAGAGAAGACTGATGTTCCCTGCCAAACTAAACTTTGCAGGGGAGGACAGATGGATATTCCAGCAGTTAGCCATGCTCAGACATAATAACCGTCATAGGACTTCTCTACTGGGACTTGGAGATAAGCAGTGTGTTGATCCAAGATACTGATTGTTTAAATGCGTTGAGAAATTTAACCACAAGATGGAAACTGCTGGACTAGTGAAGTGCTGCATTTTATGTACCACAATGGGTGGAAATCTGTGGCAGCAAAAACCCAAAAACATTTGTTTTACATGAAACTACAAGCTCAGTTTTGAAACACAGTGTGACCTGGATGGTAGTTTATAAAAGCTCACTGCAGAGTTCAGGGCTGAGTCCTGAGGGGAAAAAAAGGCTGTTACACTTATGTCTCGTAATCAATTTGGTGCTCACATCAACTGTGTAAGATCTGAAGGAGTCAGGATATGAAATACAGCATACCTGAAATGAATGATCTCATGGAAGAAATGAAGATTAAGGGCCAGCTTGCATTGGCTGTTAGAGTGAGTACAAGCTTCCAAAGTACAGTGTGTGAGAGGAATTTGAGAATCATGGATCTTTCTGGGACCGAGGAGAGCAATATAGGTGTAGAAATCAGTATAGGCTCTTGTCTGGTTTACTGGAAGAGGAACTTGTTTTCTTCACTTCCCCATTTGAATTTTTACTCTCTTTCCATGTAAGCGGAAATAGATCAAAAAAGGCCCTGTACCCTCTATTCCCAGTGTGTACATCCATACACAGGCACACACAGAGTCACCCCCAACCACAATTGTTATATCAAGCATGACTTCAAAATGTTTCCTGGGACATCCATGGTTTTAATAATCTGTTTAGAAGAATGTAAGTCTTGTTTGTGCTTGGCAACATCATCTTTGCAGTAAGGCAAGAGACCTTGGGGATCTGATTTTTGGGAAGAGAGCAAGTGCCAAAACCTGGCACAAGCAGCAAGCATGCAGCCCGTCTGAGCTGCCTGACGGCAACAGGCTACAGACAGTCCCCATGGGCAGTCAATCTGTGTTAGTGCAGATTTCATAATTTCCTGCACTCAAGACATTTTGGCTCAATTTCTGCAGGCAGGCCAGTGTATGCAGCAGGCTTGCTGCTCCTGGCACTGCTCCTCATCAGGAAATACCTGCACTCAGCGTCGGTCCCTGGTAACTTCGGCAGCTTCTTGTGACAGCTTGGTTTCCTGCAGCTAGTGTTCTTAGGAACTTCCTCACTTGTTTCCCCGAAAAACACATCCCTCATATGCCATTTTTATTTGAAGCCCGTCAGTCCTCACAGAGCAACAGTTTTACAGTTTAACAACTACCTCCCCCGTTGTGTCAGAAAAGCAAGCACAAATGCAAATATTTTAGGGGTAGCTATTTCAAAACAATATTCTGATTGGTTGCCACTGTTTTCTGATGGACAAAGAGGGAAACTGCTCATGCTCTACATGGCTGCTCTTCACATTTCCACAAAGCTGAGGCTCTACTATGCCTGTTTTGATATCCATCTTAATGTTTTCCTCAGTGTTTTCCTCAGCCATGGGTGCTGGGGCATGCCCCCCACGTCTGGCCCACAGTGGAAGTGCCTGCCAACAGTTTTATTCATTGCCCAAGTCCTCAATGGGATTCAAGTGGAGCCTCCAGTGCCTGTGCTGCAGACAGGGTGAGTGAGGTGTCTGGGGGGCAGTCTGTGCCACATCTCATGAGACCTGTCTGTCTGTCTGTTGTGTGTAGTCACCTGTGCTACAGCCCCGAGCTATCACCCACCACTGCACTGAGTCACTTTACGGAAGTGAGCAGGAAGGAACAATATTGGAGGGTTCACCAACTGATATTTATTTTAACAAAAAGTACATGTGTCATTGATCATGTTAGTCCCAGCCCAATAACTCCTGAGCATTTGGGAATATCCACAGCACCTCACTTGGCTCCATTTAATTTTGCTGTAATTTGAGCTGTTTGGAAATGATGTGAAGAAGACTTTTAAAGATGATGAAAAAGCTAGTTATATAAGCTAAACTTCCTTTCCGAGACCCATACTGACTTTCTACATTATTGTTAGTACCTAACCAACATATATTACATATCAACTCATGTTCTGCAAATGAGACCCTTTTTTTCCTCCTTTTTAACATAGGTAAATAATAATGACAATTAAAAATACCACTTATATCTAATCTAAATAACATTTTCAAACAAGACAGATTTTGCCACCTTTTACTGGGATTAAATGACTCTTCTCTTACTGGAGTATGTTTCTGTTCTTTTAAATGGTACCTAGCTTCAGGTTCTTCTCCTGCCATTTTCCATCATGGGTAATTGCAGCAGGGTGGTGTTTTTGTACACCTGTGTAAAAAAGACAGAGTAAATGATTTGGCCCCTATGAGAATAAAATCAGGGAAAAGAGGACATAAAAAATAATGAATGCTTTTTCTTGGAAAAGTTGTCCCTGCCCTCCTCTACAGCAGGGCTTTGTGCCTGGCCAAAGGCTTGAGGGGCAAGAGGTGCCTGAACTGAGTGTGGAAGTGGGCTTCTCTGGGCTGCTGAAGTAGCCCCTGCGGGACTGCTGGAGAGCCATGACTGGAGGGATGGCCAGAAAAGAAGAAAATAAGGCTTGTATTTAGAGTGGTGGCCATAAGGAGACCAGCTAGGAAGAGACTAGAAAAATCAAAGGAATATGTTTTCAGCTGTGCCTGAGTGAAGTAAATGAGTAAAAACTGGTGCTGGGCTTGGGCAGGCACATAATCAAGAAAATAGTGAGATAGGTGGCTGGCAGGAGGAGCTTCAAGAGGTGGTGTTACTGGGGAGCTGGCAAACTGGGACTAGGGTGCAAGCAAGAGTGACAGAGTGACAAAGACTCACTTTATGACAGCTCAAAGCAGTTGTGCAAGAACACAGAAGGCAGTGCATGTGAAAGCAGGTGGTCTCTAGACTGTCACACTCTAGAGACTAAAAGCAGGAAGGCCAAGAAAGACAGTGCTGGACACATCTGCACTGGAGATGGGACACCATGTCCACATTCCTTGAAGGACAGGATTGGAAACTCCCTCATGGCATCTTGGTTCCTTCTGGCACTGAAATGTGGGCATACACTGGCCATGCTCTGCTCTGTTTTTCCAAAAAGACTGAACGGGAGCTGTGCTGCCCTGCAAAAGGGATATGAGCTAAGCCACAAGGGACCTTTGGGCATGACCTGATACAATCCAGCTGCTGCATGAACACGAGGGTAAGGTGTCTAGGCATGACCTTGGGACAGGACAGACTTGGCAAGGCCCAGGTGGAAGAAAGAGGAAAATGTCAGGAGAATCAGAAATAAAGATGCCACCTGTCACCTGCATAGACCTCAAGAGGTTCACAAATCTCAGCATTGTGATTAAACTCTAAGTGATAACCGTCTTCTGAAGCAAAGACGTCATGGCAGATAGAGAGGTTCAAAGCACAGGATTTTAGACTGTCACAGTGAAATTTCGGTTTCTTCTTTTTAATCACTGCACTATCTCATTCACCTCACAGGATGAGCCAGCTCTTGAGAGAAATAAGTGTGTAGAAAACACTGTTTCTCATGTTATTTAAGTTGATGGAAATGCCTGATTGCATAGAGGTGGGCTTGATTGTTCAGTTAGTCAAGCAGTGTTCTAGGGAAAGGGCTTTGTTACTGCTATGAAGTTCCTTTGTCATGGTGGGCAACTTAAGACAATGAGCCTTTCCAGACTTGATCACTCTTTCCAAATGGCTAGCTTGATGCTTAGAGTTCTTTTTTCAAGAATGATGATCACGCAAAACCTATTTAAAGTTACGCTTCAGATGGTTGTGGTGGCCAGTCTCTTCGCGAACGAAGAACCGGGGAAGGTCTTTCCACCTTCCAGCCTGCGCATTGGATTTTTTTAGGTGAGACACAGTGTGCGCGGAACTGAGCCCACCCTTTAATCCTGAGGTTCATCTGCCGGGGCCAAGCACGCTTGGACGGTGGCAGCGAGGTCCTCAGGACGTAGATGGATTGCCTTTACAGGCTAACGAGCTCCATCTGCCCGGGGAGGGGCCCCGACCGGGAATCGAACCCGGGTCTCTGCAGTGACAGTGCAGTGTGTTTGTAAGCAACTGTTGAAATACAAAATAAGCAAGTCCACATTAAATTGTGGAGTCAAATACACGGCTGCTTCACAGCACTGCCTGTCCATGTTCCAGGTCCCCAGAGTTGTATACTAATTAACACCTTCTTACAGGCCTGCAACATTGTGTGAATGAATAATTTGCGTTTCACAAAGATGACATTAAAATAAGAACTAGGGAGAAATGATAATATTCATCCCTCATCAGGATGGGCTTTGGACTTCCCGCAAATACATGAACACGGTGAAGAGAAAGCATCATAAAAAATAAAATAATGAACAGCTACAAAGTGAGGATTCCAGGAAAAAATACTATGCCATCATGTAATTAATATGACCTTAATTGAGACACTTCCTAATTTCGGGGTACTTAACTCTTTAATACTCCTTTCCTATAGTGTTTTGCTGAATACATGACACACTGCTACAACTCCAGTGTCTCTCACACCTGGGTCTTAATATTTGGGACAGATATTCATATGAATTGATAAGAGATTTTTTGAGAATTAAGAATAGATACCCTGCATTTGGTCTGAACTCAATTTCTAAAATGGAAGTAAAACAGATGCCAGTTTGGAAAATTTTACTTAAGCAGTTACTCTTCTCCTGGTGATTTAAATGTAAGTAGCATAGGATTTTAGCAAAACTCACTCATCTTTTACACTTACACAAGATGTAACACATCAAATCTTGTCTCCAGCTATGCCTGTTACGCAAAAAAAAAAAAAAAAAAAAGACATAATGCAGGTTCCTTGCAGAATTTAGTCTCCTGTTTTAATGCCCAGACTTGATCTGTTTGCCCTTGTAGCGTCATAAATCGTAGATGTAGGTGTATACCATTTTTTCTTCCCGGTCTGCTTTCCTAAAAATTGCTCATAAGTTAAATGTGCATGAAATGAAAGGTACAGTTTTAATATCATCTTTAAAGAAAATCCTCCAAATGCCTCCCCCCCAGAAAAACACCACACCATTGCTTAGGATTATCTATTTATTTATTTCAGTTAAAACAAACATACAATGTTTCATTGAAACTGTGTTGTTGGCGAACAGTCTAGCCAACAACTGCAGCTGTACTGCTGGCCTCTACCAATTCGGTGGGTATTTACATATGTACATGGGTGTACCGCAGGATGCCCGAATTTGGCAGCCTAACAAATAAGTTAGATCACAGAGGTTGTTAACTTGCTGCATTCAGAAAATCGTAACATCCATGGTAAATCTTGGAGGAACAGTATACATGAACCTGAACAATGCTTTCTATGGACCCAAGTGATTCCTGTGTTTATTGCAACATATACATTTGTAATAAATACAATCTTAGTGTTTTATTACACATCTTCGGTGTAACACTCTTCTTCCATTTCTGTAAGCATTATACTTTGTTGTAAAAGGCTCTTTCCTTTGACAGTTGTTCTACAGATGTACAACATGAACAACTCCTTGAAATGATGTTACAATCAGTAATGAGAGAGGAATATATACATAAATCCTGGATTCCAAACCTACATTATATACATTATACTTACAGTATATACACACATACAATTTAATTTATGTACATAGACTATCATAAATATTGAAAAATAGGTTTAGTCTTAATGGATTAATGTTTTATAAATAACATGTTACATTTATGACTGAAATATCATGGAAGACAGTAATGTCTAACTGAGGTGACAAAACAGTGGTTTAATACTGAAGCTGCTCTTTTAGGTGGTTTGTAATGTAGGTAACTTTAAACAGATAGCTTTGGAAAAAATAATAATTAAAAAAATCATATGTTGGAAAACAACCCAGCCAAGTGGAACTCAACTGTTGCAGGTGGAGAGTCAGTCATCAAATAATATAACACACAATGTATAATCTGGAAATTGCTACATTCAGAAAATTAATTACAGGTACAATACATTATGAGGTTTCATCACAAAAATCTTCCTCCTTTCTGGTTGCTGAGAAGGACTTGGTAGTAACTTCTCATTTACAACTCCTTCCTTTTCTATGGTTACTGTGAGAAAGGAGGCTATTTCTCACTTCCCTCCTTTTTGAATGCTAGCAAGGGAAACACTTTATCCCTTATGTGCTACAAATTGCTCAAAGGCAGACAACATTTTAATCCTCTTCCACCTTTGCACATTTGTGGAGGAAGAAGAAAAGCTGCCAAAGTACTGAAGAGACGTGTGCTCAGCACTTCTGTGGAGATCAGGTAACACGGGATAGTTAGCCATGGATGTACAGTACCTGAGGCAGAGAAGTACCTAAGGAGTGTTAGTCAGTGCTGACTCCAGGACTGTTAATTGCCAGTTGAGTACCACCAAACTAATAATACAAGTAACACAAGAGAAATCTAATTTCTCATTACAGTTTTACACTATAGACTTAAGTGACCAGTACTTACAGTCATGCAGAAGTATCAATACAAAATACCTGCAGTTGTTTTTCAAATATTTTAAATGGCTGGGCAGAGATTGATATTATCTGCCAAACACTGTTGTTTAGATTTGTTTGATTAATTCTACAAGAGCAAAAAAGTCTCAGGCACTGTTTAATCAACGGATTACAGGCCCTTACTTGTTCCCTCTGACACAAAGACTGTGCAGACCTTTGTAAATCATATTTTAAAACATTGTGTCAGATGAAGATAGTTGACCACATTGCCATGATTATTTCATTAATAATCTCTCTCTAGGCTTTTGTACCCAATATTGCTGTGTTTGAGAACCTCTTATAAGCCAAGTACGCTGTTACACAAGTGTTATTTCTCTTCAACCTGGGATAAGAACAAAAGAGTAAACATGCACTAGAAACAAAATAGCTCATCACAACCATACAGCACCTGCTTCATCAGCTAAGGCTCATAAGAAACCTACCTATTTCTGAAGCAAACAAGTATGAGATGACTATCCAGCCTATGAGGTTATCTTTAATACTACTATACAGTATAAATTGGAAGAGGAATCCCAGTTGTATATGTGAAGAGAGTTTGTACCAAGCATGAAATATTGGTGCAGTTATTTTGTGGATTTGACTCAGAAACAGAATAGTCAAGTAATTCAAAATCCAATAATGGATGAGGAATTTGAGAAATACTGTACAGTTTTTGAACATTATACAAGTAGTAGACTAATTTAGGACCTTTCTGATTTCCTACAGAGTGTTTCAAGATATATTGGACAGAAAAACCCCAACAAACATTGCTACAACTGACAATGGACCTTATTAGTAAAGGGAACTTGAGGAGGGAGTTTTGTATTAATGGCATCCTATGATCCAGTGCCATTCAGTTGATATCTACAATAGGAAAAAAACACAAAAAAAGAGCAAAAACCCCAAACCCTGTTTTACTCAATTGCACTACTGAGTACCTCAAGAAGGGAAATGTCAATGCTGTCTTTACAATTTTAGATTACCTAAGCTTTTCTCAAATGTACCCATTTCTAAAAGGTGGGGTTTTTTAAAGCTTGAAAATTTGTTCCCACACCATTTTTGGGTACTAAGGTAACTGTAGTTACTTAAGTAAGCTGACAAATGATTTTCAGGATTATTTTCACTCTAATTTGACCTACATGAATTTCATAGGAAGCATTTATTATCAGAGAATTTTGACATGAATTGGTTCATTATCTGTTTTGGTCATCAGAAGCATTTTTAAAATAAAATTTCTTCTAATTATGCCTCTACAGAATTATAGAATATGCTGAGTTGCAAGGGACCCATCAGGATCATTGAGTCCAACTCCTTGCCCTGCACAGGACAGCCCAAGAATCACACCATGGGTCTGATAGCATTGTCCAAACGCTTCTTGAACTCCTTCAGGCTTGGTGCTCTGACCACTTCCTTAGGGAGCCTGTTCAGGTGCTCAACCATCTTCCGGCGAAAAACCTTTTCCTGATATCCAGCCTAAACTTCCCCTGACTCAGCTTCATGCTGTATCCTTGAGTCCTGTCACTGGTCATGAGAGTGCAGAGATCGAGAAGTCAAACTAACTTTAATAATTTAATTTTGGATACTGATAAAGTATTCTTAATGAGCTCTTCTATGTCATTCTTTCCTTCTTTTTAGAAAAGTTTCTTACAGTCAAAATAGTGCTTTTGAGGTCCATAAGAATTTTTGGTACAAAAAATAAGTGTTTCTCTCTCTCTCTCTCTCTCATTGGTTATTTAAACACTTTGCTGTAAATTAAAGAGTTCTTTCTCACATCAAATGGTTCCATTAGGCACATTCAAGTAAAATAACAAAATATCCAAGTAACAATGACAAAAGCCAAACATGGCTTGATAAAAGTCTACAGAGAGTTCTGTCCATTCTCTGGAATGGAATAAAGTTGTCACTTCCTTCAGCCAGACACTCACATAGTTTGATGTTAATATCCACTTCCATCATGCAGAATAGTTTCTTAAAGACAGAGTTCAGATATTCTACAGTCAGAAGAACCATCAACAAAGAATCTGCCTTTTAAAGGAAGCTGAATAGCTCATTTTCGTTCTCAGTAGGTATCTGAGTGAACACTGGCATTTGAAGTGGAATATTAGAGATTAAACCAGGGCAGTTAATGGCCATCAGATGTAACATCATGGGTCCAGTCTAGAATAATCAGTGTCATACACCCAGTCATCACAATTATACCACTTAGAAAGAAGAATGCAGCCTGGAAAAAAAAAAAAAAGAAAACATAAAAGTACTTCAGATTCTGCTATGACACTGTTGTTTAAACCATGATATACACCTATAAAGTCATGCCTGTGTATAACAAAAATGCCACTGCTCATGGAGGACAAAGTAAAAGAGACAAGAGATCAAGTCAGTGATAAGGAGCTATCTTTCTCATACTTGGGGTCCTTTTTCAAATCAAAAAGTACTTTTTTTTCAATACAGCAGACCTCACCCTCAACTAAGGAAAGTTAATGTAGCTGCTGATACCAGCCAGGCTATGCCACTGTGCTGACTTAACTCAGTATGCCTAAGACTTGATTCTGAGTCAGTATGTCTATGATCAGTAAGAGCACCAAGAACAGTCAGGATAACCCAAACAATGGGCAGAGGTCAGCTTTTATGGGGTAAATGACATACATACATTTTAAAAGACTATTTAAAGATTGTTAAGACTTTTTCAGTATAGCTCTTAAGCGTATTCTGTTGAAATCTGGTTCTTATCAGCAACAGAATGACCCAACTGTTGTTGAGATTTGGGGCAACGCGCTGAGAGAAGTCACTGCAGTGAACTGAGCCTTGGGCTGGTCAGCCCCTTAGCTTCTTAATTTCTATGTAGCTCCCACATTTTAAATTAAGATAACATTAAATACCAATTCACTGACTACTTGTAAATTCTTAAATTATGAAGCAGAAAATAATTTTTTTTCTCTAAATTAGTAAACAAGTGTAATTACATATCTGTCTATACATACCCCGATCTTTTGCACTGATTTCATTGGTTCCTTCTTCACTAATTTGATATAGAAGGCAGAAGGAAGTATAAAGATCAGCATGGCAGCTGCAGAAGCACCTGTATAGAAAAAGCACAGAAAGAAACATTCATAAACAGGTAAACACACTTTATTTACACAGGAATTGCCTTTTCTAAAATGTGAAAGACTGCTTGAAATGACAAGAGAATGCTTACCAATGAATCCAAAGATGTCTCGAATAGTAGGGACAAAGATAACAAGCACATTGGTAAACGCCAGAAGAGCAATTGTAATGGAACAGTGACGCCACCATTTGAACTCCTTCCCTGCCCACAACAGCTGTGTAATGGAACTGCGGATCTTTTGAAGGGGGAAAAAAAAAAAAAAAGACAGTTTAGTATTTATTGTGGAAGACACTGATTGTCACCTGAGTTACGATTTTCCTTCTGCAAGTATTTTAATGTTCCTTTCCTGAACACTTCATATTTAAATAAAAGTCAGAATATGAAAGAATTTTTTTAGATATTTGCTTCCTGCACTTGAGACGCAGCTCTGTGTTTCTGAGTTTTTTTTCTCTTTTCAGTGATTTAGATTTTCAAAGTGCAGTCAGTAATGGAAAAAAAAAAAACAAACAAAAACGAGAAAAAACATCTGTTTTGAACTTCGAACAAAAATAAATTCCAGGGAATTTTGTAACATCTATGGATGTTGCTCAATAACGCATACCTAAATGGTCCGGTCGTGTCCACAACGTATGTGCAAAAACACGCTGACTTTTGTAAGCTGATAATACAGCAGTGCAAGTACTTTATATAAAGGGCCAATCTGTTTCATTTTCCCAATTAAATCATACCAGGAAAACAATATAACTGAATGTATTTGTACCTGCTGCTTTGTAAATGTTGCATATTTATTTAACTTAACAGCATAGCCATATTTCATCAAGCTTATTGGAATGAATTTCTGTTTTCAGTTAAGAGAAAAACTCTCTAAATTAATAAACAGGAGCTGCCAAATCAGTAAATGACTGCAGGAATAAAGGTCATGAAAATAAAAACTGGTAGTAAGACATAAAAAAAAATTACTTACTGGGAAAATAACTACAGGTACGGTGAGGGTTACAGCCATAAGAACAGCGAGACGCACAATAAGAAGGAGAACATCAGCACCCAGATAAGCTGAGTAGGTATGAAGCAGTTCTGGCTCGACTTTTTCTATAAAGAAAATAGTATTTTAATTAGATGTAGTTGATAAAGTTTTCAAACAACTGCTTCTGCTCTAAATTCTAAGCAAATTTTACAGTCACATCAATATGAATTGAAAGCCTTAAGAGCTCCTATAAGCATGCCTCCATTTTACACAGGGATGACTTGGAGGTACGGAATTGTTTTAATCCAATTTTAATCCTGTGTCTCAGACCTAATTCTGCCACTGATCTCCTTTTGGGTGAGCCCTTACAGAAGTACTAAAAAAAATCCCAACAAACACTGTATATTTAGAACCCGCAGTAAATGCTTTCTTGTTCTATCTTTAAAATAATACTGTGGTTTTCCAGAACATAAGTAATTAAAAAGAAAGCAGAGAAGGCAATATTCACCATAAAATGTCAGGTATCCAAAGAGAGCAGCCAATAAATACATCAGGAACATGGCAAAAAAAGATACATAGGATACACTCATCATTCTTTTACGGCTTCGGCTGTAAGGAAATGAAACATTGTTAGTTTTGAGAACATACTGTTTCATACTACTTTGTATGTTTAGTGAAATTATAGATATATGTCTAACATTTACCTTTTCAGTTCTTCATAAATAGGAAGAATTGCAGGATGGCAGACAAAAGAAAACGTTAGGATTGGGACAGCATAAACAGTCTGAAAAAAAAAAAAAGTATCTTTTGTAAGTATCTCAACTGACATTAAAAATTTAAGTTTAGAAATAATCATCAGTAGATTCTTCAGTTTTTACTTAGGCATTACTTTATTTTTTGAAAAAGACTAGCTATTCTTTACACCAGAAACTTTGGAAAAAATTAAAACAAGTTTGTATTTTCTTAAACCCAGACCCTGAGGACCAAATCATCTCAAATGTCACTGAAGCCCAGGCTGATCTGAATGTATCTGCATTCAAAATTACGTTTTGCAACTCACAGGCTTAAGCCATTATAGCCTGATCTTGGTATTAGGTATTACACATGCTTCTCCATGGGTGGACATTTACCACTGCAACTGGGAGCATTCATGAGTCAAGAATTTGTGACAGGGAACAAGTCTATCCCAAACCCTGGCAAACACTTCCTATTTGCATGCTTTTATAATTTTATTTCCTTCATCTTCTTCTGCAATCAACTGTTTAAAATGCTTCAATAGCTTACTTGATAAAGCTTAAGAAATGCTGTGCTGAAGAATGAAAGATGTTTTTTTTGCTACTCAAACAGACATCTGCTAACTTCTCTGTATTTGGAATGTGGAAACACCCAGTTCACATGAGTTAAACAGTGCCCAAGTCTACTGGAACAGAAAGTCTTAACATATCCCAAGTTTAGAACTGGAGAAATACCTGAAGGAAAAATGACCTCATTTATTTGCTACATATTTAGTCTCGGTTATTTTCAACACAGAGCATTTGATTTTCAGTCAGTTACCTGTGAATTGAAGATGAAATATTTTGGCTTGCACATATCATCATTTGTTATGTTTTCATTTACAAAAGGTGCCAGTGTTGCATTTAATAGTGTCGCATTCATAACGTAACTGTCCATAGGACAAGGAATCTGAAACATCTTCCAAATTACCTAGAAATAAAGCCATGCATTTATTATCACTTCAATTAATACAAGATGTGAAAATTTTCAGAAACTGTGTTTAATTTCACTTTGAAACACAGTTTTACAAGCACTGAAAGTCAACAAGATTATACTTACAACAATCAGAAAGAAGACCATGCAAAGTAAGGAAAAGCCACTGGTATAGCCCAAATACCCTGTGATCAAGAAAGATAAAAAAATCTAAGGCATAATAAACAGAAACACCATTCATTTCAAAACAGAATGACAAAATATATTCTATCAGTGATCTCTTCAGATTGTGATTTTCTTAGCGTTACACACAGAACTACTTAATTATTCATTGACTTTCCGCTAATCTCAACCCAGATCTGAAAGTTCTGAAACACTTATTAGGGTCTGTACATACAGTGAGTCTGTAATATTAAACTTTTTAGCTTATAAGAAAAAAATGCAAACTAAAACCCACAGCAACAACTATATGAATTGTTTATTGTATAAGAATGATTATATTTTTAATTCTTGTAACATGAGCTACTAGATAATGTAGCCTTTTCCCTTCTGTTTTTATTGATTTACCTAATTTCTAGAAAATACAATAATAAGTCTCATGTTGAGACAATTATTAAGGTTCTATTACAAGATTCTCTGAACAAGTAAGTGTGTTAACTGAATTATTCACATATATCACTGAATTACAGCCATTTCAGAAAAACATCTGGTATGAATATTCTGCTACTGCTTGGGATCTAAAATGAAAAGACATTGCAAAGACAATTTAACTGCCCAGGGTCATTCTTATTCTTTGGAGAGGCTTATAGGACAGCTAATAACAACATATTATTTCACTATTGACCAAAAGAAGTCAAACTTTGTATTAAGAACACAAAGTTACTATTGAGCCTTGTTCTAAAGCCATGTATCTACTGTTCTTTCATTTTCCACAAACGCATCTGTAATTTAGGATACTTATATTCATTACTTTTTTTCTTTTTTTCAAGCAGACTGACAGGAATTACCTATACACTAATTAGTCCCAAGAGACAAGTTTGGAAACAGTTGTTAATTCACACAGCATTTCAAGACTCAAACATTTTATCAATCCATTTCCCCACAGCATTTTCAATGTTTTTTTTTAATTTGGATTGCACTCTCCCGCTTACCTAAATTTTTCAGTAAGGACAGGGGAAGAATGAGGATGACAGACACCAGCAGCACTAAATAGTCACCATTAAGATACCATTCTCTGTAGAAAAAAAAGTAATATTTTTAAGTAATCAAGTATTTAAAAATTATATTTTCAGTTTAGTCTTCACTAATCTTCTACAACATATGACTCCTTAAAAATATGCACTACTTCTTGTCACAAAGGATTAGTGTTCAATTTCCTATATGGGCCTAATGCTCTACAATAGTTTCTTATCTCACCCCAAATCTGCATTGTGCCTTTCCTTTAGTGTCCTTTTATAAAAATAATATGCATCTGGAAGTCAGAAAACAGAAAATCAAATGACTGGTTAGAAAAAAGTCAATTGGGATCAATCATGGAAAAAAATTGTTATTTTTTTAAGTGTTGGTCCCAACTCTCCAGATGTATTAGAATACTGCAGAGCCCCAACAGCGTTTCCTCTTTAAGTGGAAATGAAAATCTATTGGGTGCCCTGTGGGAGTTAAGCAAAAACAGGTGAGGGCTGAAGGTAAGGCAGTAGCTCAAGCCCACTGGCTGAGAAAACTCCAAAAAGCACAGGGAGTCTCTTGGAGGCACATTTAGTCCCTTTCAGTAGGGAAAAACGGTAAGAACCTCAGAATATTCTTTCTTCAGAACATTTTTGCCACTTATTCCATAAGAAACAGCAGGTATTTTTTGACAAAACATTTTTGAGCATTAGGAGATTAACATATTTTTTGAAACACAGAAAAACAAAGTTCTAGAGGATTATCCTATATGCTTAAAGCAGTTAAAATAACTGTAAGCATTTATTCCCAAATTTTAATATTTTATATCCTTTTATGGTGTTATCTAACAGTATTTATTTTAAAATGCAGTGTATACTATTGAGTTAAAAGAAAAATTATTTATTTAATTGGAATTTTGTATATGCAAGCATAACTGCTGAGGTATAACCTTTTTTATGGTAGTGGAAATATGGAATAATTAACTGACTTGCTCGGATTTATGTAATAAATGCAAAAACAATTTGGTCATCTCTTTACTCCGTTTTATCTGGGATAACTAAATGTAAAAAGGACTATTTTAGGAACTTCAAATGTATAGGACATTTAACATAGTACACTTTTTTTTAAATGCAGTAGTCTTGTGTTAAATTTAAAAGAAATCACAGCACAGAGAGTCTTTGCATTTGATACAGTTATAAGAATGTACACTGCTATTGTGCATACCCCATATAGAGGCCATCAGGACTTTCAGATCAAGGACTTGAAAGATTTTCCGTGCTAGAGAGTAAAGAATGGGATTAATGCAGCTTCAAATACAGCTAAGTATTTTAAAAGTTGCTAAACAAATTTTAATAATGGAGCTAGTATCTGTAATATTGTCTCAGAATTTCAGATCTTTTACAGTAAGCATTATCTTGGGACATTTAAGCAGGTAAGTGCTTACATTTTAGGCACCAGGCTGCCAGAGTGGAATCCATGCCAATGATAGCCACCCAGACTCCCCTAAGCAATCCATGGAGAGAATCAGTTAAACGGCGTTCACAGTTGCCAGAGCACTGAGAAAATATTTCATTTAAATCAGTGTACAGCTACCTGTAATATTTAATTTAAATCAGTGCCAGCCAACAAGAAAACATTTAAGACATAGATCTTGATTTCTTAATTTTCTCTGCCAGATTTGCCAAGCAGCAGCTGTATCCAGTGAGATTCACAGCCTTTAACTTTCCCTCTTGAACAATTTCGAGTTCTTTACTGAAGATGGGACAGTTAAAAATATTTGCCTCCAAGCCCCCTTCTAAGTACTGGTTACTCCAGGGACTTTCTTAAGAATTAAAAAATAAGGACTTGAATTCAGCCAAAGGAGAGAAATGAACCTTCCCAGCAAAGAATTTGTAAACATAACACTATTAAGTAGATGGGGTAGGTGCAGTATCTGAGTACAATAAAAAGAAATAAAAAAAAAAAATATGGCTAACATTGTTGTTATAACAGTATGTATCAGCAAGCTGTACAAACACCACCAAATGGTTTGAACACCCCTTGGGGAACACAGGCAGAAAAATGCCTACCTTCTGAACTCAGGCTTAGGTGTAAGTTGGAGTCTTGAGCTGCTCAGCCCTCTCAAGACTGGGACACTTCAGGACAAGGCACAGAAGTACAACTCTGAAGAGTGAGATTTATAGCACTTAACTCTATCCATCTGAACTCAAGCATCTTGTTTTTACACACCCTCTCAATACAGAGTGATATGATTAACTGTTCTGTGGAGATGCCCAAAACATGTGTCTAAGTCAGGTGCATTGAACTGACTACTACAAAGGATCACCTTTCTCCACCGATAATATGATGAGCTCAAAATATAACTTTCAGACGGTATGGTTAGATAAAACTGACCCTATCTGAGGCACCTATATTTAAAGTCAAGCATGAAAGCCACTCCAGAGTCAACGTGTCTCCAAGGCTAGATGGCAAGGCATCCACCAGTTTAGTCTTGGGCACAGAAACTCAGGGTTACATCCCAGATTTAGTCCCCCTATCTTTTTGAGAACTTTTTTGTTGCTTAAGACATTCATTGCATAACTGCACCTTAATCTTATATTTAAACACTTCCCACAATATTAACACTAGAAAACCAAATTAATCAGACCAAACCAGTTAGATGCAGTAAGAAAAAAAACCCAACAGAACAAAACCAAAACAAAAAAGCCAACCATAACCACATTTATCTTTCCTTAGAGTATGTACAGACTGGTACATACATTAACACTTACCTGATGTTCTTTAGAGAACAGCTTTCTGTAATATGATGCAATACCTGTATTGTTCTACCCTTTTCCCAGGTCAGGCTGGATCTAAATGAAGTGAAGCACTCAGGGGAAGGGAAAACTTACTGTATCTCTGTCTGAGTAAGAAGCTACCCTACGGTGTACCGAACGTAGTCTTCATATAAAAATATATACAGTCTCCGTATTTGTTTCTCCTAATAGTTTCTCTGATGAGGAGTTCTAACACCTACCCTGCGGTCTCTTCGATGTTCATAAATGTCTTGATGACCAATGGTAACTCATATTTCACTATGAAGAGGTAGCTTGACATAGCTGTAGGTGAATAACATCATAGATCATTACAAATATAGAATATGCCACACGATGCAAGAATCACATAACATGTTTCATAACTTCACTTGAACACAAGCGGTTAATGAACACATGTTGTGTGAAAATAAGTCTCCAAGAATAAGTAGGGAACAATTACTATTGACAGTACAGACATTTTAAGATCTTGTCCTCACCTCCAATGTTCTGCATTGTAATAGATCCAGAAGCAGCAAGTTTTCCAGCCATACCAAAAGCCTTCATTCCCAACTGTTCATACAATAAAGATCCTAAAAGAAAACATAATATTCCATTGGAAAGGTGTGTTTCACAAAGATTACCATATGAAACAAATACCATGCCTGTAATACAGTAATTTGCCATACCTCCTTCATTGGCAGTCTTCAAAAGAAGATGCACTGAATACAAAGAAAATATTGAAACAAATAGCAGGAGTATCCTGGGGAGAGAAAAACATGCAAATTTGTAATAGAAATAAATGTCTTCCGGTAGCCCTATTAAATACAGATGTATCAAACACAAACATTATCCATATTAAAATAAAAAAAAGTAGATTCTAAGGTCAGCTAAAACCATTTTGAAACCTAATTAGTGCCTTGTTTAGAAATGATTTGATACTAAATTGCATTTCAGAGGCATACAAAGAAATTCAAGTGCGAGATAAAACAACTCCTCTACTTAGTGTAAAGTGGCACTAGCACCACCAAGCTGTCAGGCTATTATAATTGGCTACATTTGATATAAATAACTTAACAAAGTACCAATGGGAATGGTGGTTGTGGGGGTTGTATCCTTCCAAGAAACTATTTCTCCTGTCTACCTATCCTTGTTCAACACTGTATCATGCATCCATTGAATACAGTTGTGACTAACTGCAGCTGAAGTGAAGATTATCTCTTGGTCTTAAATCAGCTTTTCAGCGTAAACCTATTTTATGTCTTTTTTACTGTAAAGATGAAACTGCAAAAGCCTTAAAGAATTGAATGAAAATTCAGAAACACTGAGAGCTGTGTTTTCAAATGGAAATATCTATTGTAATAAAAAAAAAATAAAAATTCTTTCCCCAGAAGTTAACTCTTCAGGTGTGCTTACATGGGAATCGCTAGTGGCTTGTTTATCTTCCCCACAGCTTTTACAGGCAATGCATGTTATTTCCAGAAGCACATGTGAATCACCTAAAATTCAGATCTCTCAACAACAAATCTCTCCCTCAACAAATGCACTTTCTGGAGTGGCACACTAGGGGGGACTTCTCAGCTGCAAAGAACACAGTGGAAAATTACAATACATTCAAAAAAACCCCTGTTCCATCTTTATAAGAAACCTAAGAATCAGCATATCTGCTCAAAAATGGAAAGCTGCATTTAGCGCTCCCAGAGTACTCTTTACATTTCCTTTTGCGCCATTTTTAACGTTGGTGAAATTATTAAATGCTGCACAAAGAACTGGAAACCAGAAGACTTGAGAAAAACTTCACAGATCTGTACAGGGGATTCAGGAAACTTGTCTTACGGTCCCAACTCAAGACCAACACGTGCACACAAATAAACCTATTTCTGACAGGTAGAGGTTAACTAGGATTTGACTCAGCCATCAGCTAGAAACAGCACAGCTGAGATGTGTCAGGGTTACATTACTTTAAAACAGTGCAGATCCTGGACCCCTCAATCCTAATCTGGAATGGCTGCCTACAGTGTTGACAAGATCAGTCAGCAAATTCATCTCGAAGCTCTCTCTGTTTCTGGCTTCCAGACCATACTATTTATTTAGTGCTAACACAAGTGACAAGTCACAGCACTGACACAAGTGATTCCACAGTCTTGGAAGAATTTACTGCCTTAATCAACTGCATCTGGATCTGAATCTATAACCTAGTTATCATAGCATGCCTGTAATGCCCTCAGTGTCATCATAAATCCTCAGTATCGTCAGTGATTAACTGTTTCCCTGCTTCAGAACTACAGAAACTACACTAAGTTTTAAAACATAACAAGCTAGTTTGTCTTTGAAAGTCTTAATGTAAGTAGATCTGAACACAGTACCTGGACATGAAAGGCAACTAAATGACCTCAGCACCCAATTGCTAAATTGACAGTTTTGAACATTTTTTCTAAAGAACAAAAGGAACACTCTGAGTCCATTCAAATACCTTAAATTCTCTTTTTTTCTCTCCTCAGAGACATTCTAATGTGCATTATGCTGATTATATGTGCTGCAGTACATCTTTAGAGCATGAAACTGATGTGTAGAAAGATGGAGTATCTATCTCTTCTGAATTCATGCTAAAGTTGTTCATTCAGTTTATCATCATCATCTAAGTAAGTGAAAATCTTAGTAAAAGATTAACAAATCACCATATACTTAAAAGCCTTTAGATCAGAACTCTATACCTTAGTAGTTTCCTCAGAAAATCTGAATCCCACCCTGATGCACTCTGAAACATCTGGAAGCAAATCTAACCTACATTCTAGAAATAGTCAGGGAAATTTCTAACTGAACATTATTCTTCACGTGTTCTTCAACATTCAGCACATTTGTCTATTTCCAGGATAAAAGCACAAAGTTCCTTTAAACATATCCACGGATACTCATCTGCAGTCAAGTCACTGATGTAACGTGAGCTGAAGTGCCCTCAATACACGAAAAATGTACTTTCCCAAGACAATTAAAATTGCACATAATTTGTACACTTTCCTCATGTAATTTTCAACTACATTACTACAGTCTGTCTTACACCTGAAAGCTTTTGCCAATGTAGACATACCAATAAAGACATGCTGGTTATTCCACATCCCTCCCTGGTAGGCAGGCAGACACCAATTTCTTGGTGTAACTGAAACCAGTTGCCTGAATTGAGTAAAAGCACAATAAAAAGGATTTCTTTTTTGGTCTAAGTACACTGTAACTCTGTAGGCACAACAGTATCAGTTGAGAAAAAGGATATTATGTCCCTGATTGGGACTTGGGTAACAGAACTTTCATGGGAATTCTATCAGTTATTCATGAAAAACTACAACTAAGTACTGTAAAATGTTTCTGTGGGTTGTAGAACTTGCAATGAAGCTGTTTAATTTTTGCAAATCCTTCTGAATGTATCAGTCTTTAAATTTAAAACAAGCTATAAATCCTAAAATGCAATTCTGCATCTATGGATATATTTTGGATGATGGATACTACTGAGTATTTTCTAGAGCTCATGTTCTTACACCAAGTATTTTTCCATTAGGAATTACACAGCAGCAAGATTTTTTTATTTTTGATGAACCAAGAGATACTTACACAAAAAGAGCAATTCCAGTGTTAGCCATGGCAAAAGAAAGACCCAGGATGCCACTACCCACAATAGCATTGCTCAGATTAAATACTGACATTCCAAAGGAAGTAGTACCCGGATGCTGACAAAGGAGAGACAGGTAATGATTAATAGAAAGTTATTACTCATCTCAGAATTAAACATAATTTTGGCAATACACTTCTGTTTATTTGAAACGTCATTCCTATGTACTTACATACTGAGTTTCGTATTTCTTCTTTCCAAGATTGGAGTCGAGCAAGAAATTTTGGTTTTCTGGATCAATATCTGCATAGTGGCTGCAAAACAACACGGCATCGTTAGTGACTGTCACGGGCAATGGGCATATTCACTTCCCATTCAGCACTTCCAATCCATTTCAAAGGAAACGAGCAAACCGACGGAACAGCCCCAAAAGAACCACCCCTCCTGCCGCTGTGTCCGCGTACAGAGCATCGCGCCCGTCTCCGCCCGCAGTCATTCTCGTGTCTCCGTGTGCCGACGGACACGGGGCACCGCCGGGTACCCGCCCGTGCCCGGCGCCGCGGAGCCCGCTCACCTCTTCATGGCGGCCGGCTTGGTGGGGTACGGGTAGCTGAAGTCGTTGCTGTTGGAGCTATAGCTGGAGCTGTCCTCGTCGGGGGAGATGTTGAACTTGCCCATCTCGGCGCTGCTCATGCTGGCGGGGCCGCTCTTTTGTCCTTGCCGGCGGGACTCGCCGCGCCTGGGAGGGGGCGGGAGACGACGTCAGTGCCGCAGCGGGCGCGCGCCCGTCACGTGGCCGCGCGGCCCCCGCCCGCCGCCGAGTGGAAAAGTACCAGGCGCGCGGGGCGGGGGGCGCGCGGACAAAGGTGAGGGCGCGCGGGGCGCGGGGACCGGCCCGGACAGCGGCACCGCCCGCCGGCCGCCCGCCCTCACGGCACCTCCCCTGCCCGCACGGCACCCCCCCTGCCCGCCCCGATAGCGGAGCGCAGACTGATGCAACACCGACGGGCGATTGTCACATAGGCTGCCGGAGACTCCCGCCCTGCGGCTGTCCCTGTGTTTACCTCCCTCCCCCCGCGGCGACACCGCGCATCCCGGCATTTTCAATGGAAAAACGCAAATAGATCGCGGGGCTGCGTCGCGCCGCAGTCGCCCTGCGAGTCTGCCACCTTTCCAGGATGCAGAGGCAGCGCGTCCCTACAGTCGTCCCGGCGGAGCGCGGCAGGGTCTTGGCGACAAGCCGGGGCGCTGCCGCCGTACAAAGGCGCGAAGGACGAGCTGCGCTCCGTCCGGAAAGTCCCCCCGTTCCTCCTGGCGGCCCGGTACGAGCTGGCCCCTACCGTACCTTCTGCGCTAGAGCTTGAAAGCGAGGGTTTATTCCCGAAGCCTCGGAATAAGGAGATGCTCCTCTCTCTGCTGCTGGTTCTTGCAAGTGAAAAAAGCCTTTAACTATAAAACGTCAGCAAAAACAAACCCCTAAATAAACAAAGGTAGAAAAAGATCACGTAAAAAAAACCCCAGGGGTATCAAAGGGAAAGAAAATATTGCGTCCGTGTCGCTCCGGCGTCTCTCCCGATCTGACGGCCCCCTCGGGGCGCCGTCGCTCTTCACGCAGGAATGTGGGCGCGTCATCCGAGGGGCGCGGCGCCCGCCCGCCGCCGCGCCGCCCCCGCCCTGTCCGACTGACCCCCTGTTGCCGCCCGGGCAGGGGGGGCACCGGCGGCTGGGGGCGCCCCCGACTGAGGAGTGGGATCCGGTCGCCGGTGTGTGCCCGGCGGGGGTCGGGAGAGGGGCCGCAGCACATATGAGCGGAGCGGCTCTGCCGTGTTTACACTGGGGGCACTGGTTTACACGGTGGAGACAGGACGCTGCGGTGCTTGTCAAGAACGCCCTGCCTGAGAGGTGCTTCCACCGGCCCGGTGCAGCATCCGCAGCGTGACTGCAGCACCGGATGGGTACCGGCTTCACCCAGGGCTGCCTCTCCGTTTCCACCCCGCGCCTGCCTCTGGCGCGCTGCCGAGCTCCGGCGCTGGCGTTTCCCAGTGGCCGAGTGCGTGGCAGGGGATGAGGTGCCACCGACCCATCATAGTTGCTCGCTGCAGTCACTCGCTATTTTTAACACACGAGCAAGCAGCGGTACATGTGCAAGCCTAGACCCCGGTGGCAGCTGACAGGCTCCCCGAACGTTTCCTTCGGGAATGACAGCCTCCCCCTGGTGATGCGATTTACGATAAAACTCACTGTAGGGGAAGAGAAGGGGTAACAGGATGTTCTGTTTCCTTTTCCTCAGGTAACCACTCCAGAAAATTTGGAGGGCTTTGCTACTTGGCCCTCCATGAAAGTGGGCGGCGGGGCTTTACTGCCTGCCCCAGCCCCCCCACGCTGCAAGGCGACAGCTCCGGAGGATTCTCGGCGCGCCAAGTGGGGGCCCATTTGGCTGCTGTCTCTTGAGGAGCCGGGGGTTGCAAGGCAGCCTCTCCCCTCCCTAGCTTCTGAGCCCCCGGCAGCAATGCATTCCCACGCCAATCTGGTGCTGCCAGCCTCGAGTGTGTAGGATACCGAGACATGGAGTCGTTTGGCCCCTCCACGATATCGCCCTTCCTCCCTCCCTCGCCGCGAGAGCACGTGGACGGTGCGAGCGGCGCATGCTGGCTGCTGTCCCGGCGGCGGGGCGGCCGCAGAGACACGGGATCAGTTCACACCCTCGCGGGGCAGCAAGCCCTCACCATCCCTACTCGCTCCGGCCTCACAGCAGTGCCCGCGGCTCTGCGGGGGGACAAGGCTGCCCTGGGGTGGGACAGGCGGCACCACGGGTGGCTCTGCCCCGCGACTGGCTCTGCCCCGCCACTGCCACCGGGCCGGCCGGGCGGCGCGAGGCGGCGGCACCCGCCCGTAACGGCAGCAGAAGGTTCTCGAGCGCCCCCGCCGCCGCCGGGGTGGGGGGCGGGCGGTGGAAGCGGGGAAGGGGCGGGGACCGGCGAGGGCACGCGCAGGAGATGCAGGAGCCGAAAATTTTCCATCACTGCAGTGGTGCTCCCGCCCCCATCCGGCGCGGCGCGTCACGCGCCCCCCCGCTGCAGCCCGGCGGGGCGGGGCGGGGCGGGAGCGGGCGGGATGCGCTGCGGCGCCTTCCCGCGCAGCCCCGGGGCGCGGAGGGGTGGAGGTGTCGCACCTGCTTCCGCGGGTATCGGGGTTTGAAATGACCCTGCAGCGCGGCTCGGGGCGTTCTGGGGCCGAGCCGCCTCCCGCCCTGCCCGCGCAGGGCGTCCGCCTTTGCCCCGTGTTCGGGCACGGCGGAGCGTGGTTTGGGGTGCCTGTGACCGTGACGGGCGGTAAAAGCGCCCCAGGAGTACCAGGACACGGCGTTTTCGGCCCTCTGAAAACCTGTCTGCACAACGGGCAATATGCCAAGTCTTCAGCACCCTGACGGGTTAAAGCGAAGGGCTGTGCCGCTCCCCTTTCGCTGCACAATCACAGTGATATGTAAATAGCACTACTGCGGGGAAGGCGCGGCACACTCCTTTTCCAAGGGGAACGGTGGCTTTTTTGCAGTCAATCCCATTCTCCGGTTGTCAGCAGTTCTGTGAAATTACAGTTTACGTGGCAGAGGTCAAGGTGACCTGTTTGTTGTGGGTTTTGCCAGTATAGCAACAACCAGAATGACGTATCTTAATGTTTTAAGGATTGTATCATCCCTTTCAGGGTGAACACAGAGATTTGGTGCAGAGTAAACTGTCCCGCATGCGTTTGATAAATACAGCAGCCATCTTCATAGATGTGATCTGATTGCCGTGGACGGTACAGCTTTTAAAAAAGTTAAAACTAGATTTTTTTTTTTTTTAGCAAAATGAAAGTTTTACAAGTGCTTGATTTTTTTCTTTTCCTAGAACTGTCCTAATTTTACATGGAAAAAGATGATGAGGCTTTATTCATTGTTTATGATAAGAAAAATCGGTGAAATGCATTCAGGAAGAAAAGTTTCTATTTTTCTAATGGCCCCATTACTGGAAGGTTCACTCTGCAACATGCTAGTGTAATCTGCACTGCTCCAAAATAGTGTCTTTAAAATTTTACCCATGCAGTCTGTTTGCTGGTCCAAATGATCTGCTTTTTCAAGTGGTTTTAAGTAATGCCTCACTGATTGAATTATAATTTTCCTGACTTCGCAACTGCCAAGAATGTCCTTGGCAAAACATACATACAATGTGTTTCATCCAATTTTGAAATGTATTTTGTAATCGGAATAATAAAAGTTAATATTCATCAGTTCCTCCCACCATAGTTTCAACGATTCATTTGTTTTCATTGTCATGCTTTTCTTTCTGTTTTTAGTGTTCTTATATTCTATTTTCCTTTCCTTTGTTTTCATCCTCCTTATCCCTAAATCACCCTAATTTTTGTACCTTCCGTATTTTTGCTTTTTATTTTGTTCTTTTGTGTGTCTTTACTCACTGGAAGCTTCCTTACAAAGTTCGAGCATTTAGGATAGTTAAGAATGAACTTTTTTTATTTTTAATCTGGAGATCCAGTTTCTGCTGTATGTGTTCATAAGATATCCCAGCACAGCTCTGAAGACTAAAGATTGCTAAAGATGATTTTTTAAAATACTGAAAAATAGGTTTCTGTGTTTTCTTTAATACAGAGCTGTGGGTGATACGTCTTGTTCTTAGTCAGGTTTCCCTTCCTGAAAGACTTTCTAATCATTTAGGGGGGCTGTATGCTTTCACAAGAAAACAAAACCAGACAAACAAAAAAAAGTTAAGCTGTTCTAAGTTAAACTGTTGTAAAAGAAACTAGAAGTTAGTTAGGTGTTGTAAAAATTGAGTTGTGTTCAGTTACACAGGTAGAAATTAATTAGTTTTCAATATATTATACAGGAGGGTAATTGGTTTTTTGAAGCTGAAGAGCTCTATGCTGAGTGCTTCTAAAGGTTGGTTTGGTTGGTTTGCAGCGGAGACTGCAGCGGAGACTGCACTGTAGATTCACCCCTCACTGTAACATTGCCTGCCATTTTTCGGTCTGTGAATGGTTTATTTTTAAATCTGATTAGTTGTTTTTAAGTTTAGAAAAAGAAGAAGTACCTGGCAAGTGCCCCTGGTTTTTCTTTTCTCATGTTTTAGCAAATAAAGGCCTTTATAATATGGGAGGTTCTTGTTTCATGCTATTTCTTCCAACATACATAAACAAACCTTGTGGGATACCATAAAACTATCTGTAGCACATGCCCAATAGAGTCATTTATGTTTATGGTATGCATGGAAAAGTTTCGTGTACAGTAATACTGTCAAAGTCAAGTCCATCCACATGGTTTTTAGATGATACTTTCTAAATTGCCCAAAGTATATCTAATGAAATATGTAATATCTTATGTCAAAGCACTCTGTACTAATAGCTACATAACATTTATTTTGTCTGTGCCTAGTATGAATAATATAGAAGTTCCAGTAGAGTAAGGGTCTGCATCGGATGAAATACTCAGTACTGCCAGCAGTCTGGGGAAGGATGGTAATGCACACCTGAGAGCTGTTTTGTGCCCTAAATGAAACCTCTGCACAGTGATCTCTGCATGACAGATGTGGTCTGTCACGAGGAAGAGCTGGAAGTGGGGATGACTGTGAAAAATGAGGATTCATGGTTTTGCTGCATAGACTCAGTGGTCTACAAAGATGCAGACAGGGCTAATGGGTTCTACCATCCTTCCAACCAGTTTGGTTCATGATTCTTACCTCACATGGACTGCCTGTGGCATGCAATTAATGAAATCATGGGTTCTGATTATATGCTTTCTTAAACAAAACTTCCACTGAAGCCAAGAAGTATTACAAGTGCATAAGGAATGAAGGATTGCATATCCTGCCTCTGGAGGTTTGTGATGGTGCGTTGGAGTTACATATTAAACTCGGTTTAAGCTTTAATTTTTTCCCTCTGTGTTTATCCTAGACTAGTTTCAGTTTTGCAATGTGAAAGCAACAAAATCACTATGTTAAGAATATAAGCAGCAGCATACTTTTAAAAAATATTACACTTGATATAATTATAACTTAAGGCAAAAATAGGGAGAGATTTTGAGTCTGAGTTTTAAAGCCATCCGATTATGCTGTTATACTGCAATAAACTCAAAACAGTGGGAGCTGCTTGAGATATATAGTACTAGTCATTTGCAAGAAACTGTCAGCCTTAAATGGACATTGTCAGCTGCTATAAAAATAGCTTTTACTTTATATTTTGAACTCTGTAATATTTTTAGGGATTTTAAAAATAGCATTTCTCGTTAATCTTGATTCATCTTTTCCACTCAACAAACACTGATTTTTTTTTTTTCCTGTGTGAAATTCACATAAATCTTTAATGTTGGGGTTTAGTTATTTTTTTTAGTTCTACAAATCTAGAAAAACTTTGGAAATGGTATTTGTTAATTAGCTGAAACTCTTGTCATTTTCTATAAGCCCTCTCACATATTTTTGTTTAGATCCTTACGGGAATAAGAGCTATTATTTTTGTTCTTTTACTATTTGCTAGTGGCACAGAGTACAAGCTAAGATATGCACTTGGATTTCCAGAGATGTTATTGCCATAATTACACCTTTCTGTACAGTACTGCATATTATGTCAGCAGATCTTTGAGGATATTGTTTGTCAATTAAACTTTGAAAAGTTGCTTGCATTTTTGTGTCTCCCTTAAAAATCATGTAAGTTTAAAAAATTAGACTAAGTTCCCTAGGCAAGTCTCTATGCAAGAGCTATATTCAAAAGGGAACAAAACTGGAATAATTGTGTAGTTACCATGAGGTTTCTGTGCTTTGCCGGTTAAAATAAGTGTGTGATGGGGCAAAAAGGGGCAAATTAGGGAAGGAGATCAACAAGCACTATACTTGTGAAAACAAAGCCTCAGTGAACCAAGATCAGCTCCTCACTAGGTATTTCTTACCAAAAAATACCATGAAAACAGGTAGCAGTAAAAACATATTACAGTTGAATCTCCATCTGTACATTTATGTGTGTAAGTTAGTACACGTTATCTATTTTTTGGTAAAATTGCTGATATTCCTAAGCATTTTGAGGACTGAAAGGCTTAAGGACTGGATCCCGTTTTGTGGTAGACAACCATTATCTACTGAACTTAAAATTCTGCTTTTCACCTCCAGTGCATAAGGCACAAAAATAGCTGTCTACAGCATCACAATAATGTGATACTTTGACAGTGGCCAAGAGAGGATTCCTCTGTGACAAAGGGTGGGAAAGAGCATAGGACCATGTATGTTGTATGTAGTTGTATATTTGAGCAATCTGATGTTTAGGATCTAGGATTTACAGAACCAAAGGTTGCATCCACATGTATGTGTTTAGTAGTTTCTGGTACTCATCTGTATGAAATCGTTGAATCGCTTTTGAACCCATATTTTATCATATGCAATGACAAACTTACTGAGGCATTTACAGAACCTTCTTCCATTTGTTAATTTTTTCCCCCAGACTTCTTCCTCATCAGTTCAAGATCCCTATATTTTACATGGTAAGAATTGGGCTTTATACACTTTTATTTTATATTTTATGGTTGTCTTTCTTGAAGCCGAGGACATCTAGTCAATCTTATTGAATTTTTTTCATAACTTTGGTTCCCCTGGATTCCTATACTAGAGAAAATGGAGATTGTTCAAGATGTTGTCACAGGTGCTTTCTCCTTTGCTAGACAATGAAATTTAGACCTGGAGTCTCTCATAAAGTGGTAGCAAGTGGGCTTTACCCTGATATTTTTTGCTGTTGTTCTGTGTTCAGACTGATCTATATTTATCTGCATGTTCTGAGGAAAGACTTTTCCCTCAGCTCTTTGGATTGAATGTTTGGTGTAGGTCTGAGTATTCTAAGTTGGCTGGTGTCCAGTGTAGAAAACTTGTAGCCATTTATTTTTTATTTTGGAAGGATGTTTTTTAGTTGTAAATAATTATGAGCTACATTTGTAAACTCATTGCTTGTGGGAAGAAAAATCACTCTTCTACCTTAGTGTATATAGTTTTTAAGTGGGTAAAATGGACATCTTTAATTTAGTCAGAGAAATCTGAATGGATCAATTCCTGAAAAAGCAAAGAATGGTTAAAATTAAATAACCCAGTTTAAACAGTTTTCTTTGGATGCAAAGAGAAGATTTGAAATAAATTAGTGAAAAAAATATTACATAAATTCGATATGGTGGTAAGGACATTTTTGTTTATATATATAGCAGAGAATTTGTGTGCTTGTAAAGGCATCGCCCCTCCTGTTTATCTCCTATGTGCAGAATGCTGAGTCACACTTTCACTGAATGATTGACAACCCCCGTTTCTGCTAAGAATTGGTAGGCTTTCTCTCCTGTGTATCAGGAGAGCAGTGTTACGCCCCTTACTTAGGAAATGAAAGCATGACACAGCATTACAGCTAACTTCATTGAAAATGCTGTAAGCAGAGGAATGGAAATGTGTTTAGGCAGCCACATAAGGCAAATCAAAATCTATCCACATTAAATTATTTATTGGTAGTAATGATTCGTTATTAAAGAAAATAATATAGTAGTGTTCATTTTAATGTGCTGAACGATCAGTTTTGCAGTGCAGTTATTCAAAGGAAATTTTACCTGAATATATGAGTAGTAATAGATCTGAGAGAGACATCAAGCTCTCTGTTGGCAATGTTCCCTGAACAAAGAAAGATATGTACATAACTAGAGTGATTAAGTCTAAACATAGATAACCTACAATTTATGATACCAATGCATAACCTGTATTGAATAATTTGTGAGGCCAAAATAAATTATTAGAAGCTGTAAACATTGCCTTCCTCTTCATAAATGTAGGAAGGTTCTATTATGGAACCATAAATATATTCAATACATTTATTTTCCCTTTGAATATGATGTTTTAAATTGTTTTTTCTTTGAACATGGTAGTACATACTTGTATTGTGATGAGCAGAATCCAGTTTACATTTACAGAAATATCTGCAGCTGTTATTTTCTTTAAAATCCTACAATTACTTAGTTTACATTGCTATTAGAACCATAATTATTCCATAAAGATCACGGCTCTCCACATTTCAGTTAGCTTTTTTTTTTGTTAAGTCTGTAGTTATAATCTTTGAACAGAGATAGAAATTTACCTTTGACCAATAAAGATTTTACTCTCATTTGTCATGTAAATGCACATATTTTTGAAATTTATTCTACCCTCATGGTATTCCATAAAAAGGTTTGTCACTGCATTCAGAAGGGAAAGAGTGAGTGTATTTATTTGGTTGTTGCCGTGGAAGTGCTTATTACACCATTCTTCTGATGGCCTTTTTCATATTGAAAAAAAATTATGGTATGAACTTCAGGTCGTTTGGATTTTCTTGTAGCCCATGGGTACCTTGGTTGCCATAATACTGTCTTCACTTTGTGGGAAAGTTACTCATCTCAGTAGAGTCATACAGTCTTCATGTGCATGATTTTGTTCATGTACTAAAGCTTTTGCAGAACTGAATGTGATGGACTTCACGTCACTGTATTTTTGATGGAGTACATTGAAATAATGGCACTGGAATTTGGTATGGGATTTTGTCCCAAAGAGTATAAGGTTTCTTAGTGTGGCATGACATCAAAAAGTAGCCATAAATTGTACCACTTATCTGAAGAATTTTGAAATACAGACTTCTATAAATAACTGCGTATAGAATATGTAACGATTTTTTTTTTAGTTTAACTCGTGATTGGCACACATATGGAACAATATATATAACTCTCAACTACCTCAGATTAGGAAATACAGAAATTCTGTATTGTAAACTCTCCTTTTTATTCCACATTCTGACACATGAACAGGTATGCTCACACAGACAAGCTTAAGGAAGCGATATTGGCTATTGTTAATGAACAAAGGAGCTACAGGAAGAAGTAGAATCCCTTCACCAGAATTTTCACATAATTTAAAATGTGGTAAGATTAAAAATTTTTAAGTAGATTTGCTAATTAATGTCAAAATAAGTAATATATTTAAAAAGAGAAACACAGGTTTAATAGAACTTTAGAGTCAATCATGGCTAATGAATGCTGTTATTATACACAATTTTCTCCTTTCTGTTCTGATTGCCAAGTTATTGTCACTGTCATGTTAGTTTACAGAGCTCCTCAAGGTCATGATTTAGTTTGAAATGATTTTCTAGTGAACAGTCTGAAATGGAAGAATCTCAGAAACAAAACTGTTGAGATAATATAAATAAAAATTTTGCTAGGGGATGAGGTAAATGTAAGTTAATTATTATATCAGTGTACTAGACATACCTGTCATTTATACTTTTTCCCAAAACTTTATATTCTTCATTTTAATGTTATTGCAATTGTATGTAACAAATACCATTTGTTGTCAGATAGAAACTTGGTGACCTTGATTGTGGCCAAAGTGATCTTAGAAAGCATAAAAATTTAGAAATTTTTTTCCTCTAACAGAAGGTATATAGGAAAGTCTCACAGCAGGAGAATAACTGACCTGGACAAAATCATGCAAACACGTAGAAAACTAATCAGAACTCATGGCGTTGCTTTTCCACCCCTTTCCTTTTAGTTCCCCTAAGTGCAGGCAAGTCATCTTTTGTTCTGTTGTTCTCTTCACTTCTTTCTGCCTACCTCAGGTCCAGGACCCTTACTCCTAACATCAGATTGGCACATTGTAAAACCTTAATGACACAGAAAACTGCTCTGTAGTTTTTTATTTTTATGCAAAGTTTTGAAATGAACCTATAGGAAGGCTTGATAAAAAAAAAAAAAAAGAGCAAAGTGGAGGAAGGCTTATTAGGAGGAGTCACAGAGAGGCCAGAAAGTCACCCAGAGACCATATTATCACTTTGTTCACTAAATTTCCAATGAGATCTTGTCATGGCCCCTTACTGCAGTACTCCCTACGTTAAGGTCTTTCCTGCACGTGTATAATTTTGTTGCCAGTCACTAATAAAAATGGTTGTACACCATGTTCCAAAACACTGAAGGACCATTGAGTTTAAGGCTATCTATCACTAGCACAGATTCCCTTTGGGCTTATTTTTCATGTATTCCCAATATCCCTAAAGGTCTTTATCAACCCATAATGGACCATATAGCCTCTGCATACCCCATGTCCTGACACTCTTTTGCTGTTGTAACAAAATCCCTCCAAGCCATGGGAGGAGGCACAGGGTAGGTCCTGGGTACTGACTGGCTATGAGCTAGTGCCAGTGTTAGGATATTGACCCTTTGCTTGAGAATTCCTCTAAGAAGGCTTCCTCTGTAGGTAAATGAATTGTGAAATCTGTGTTGTTCAAGCTGTAGCTGCTCTGTCCAGCCTCCCCAGACTCCCAGCCACAACCTGCCCATTTAAGCTCAGGTCTGGACATCCCATTCTTGCTTGTGTGGTGGTGTAGTAAGCTGTGTACAGCTCTGTCTCTTGCAGTCCAGGTTTGCTGGCTGCCTTCCTGGCTGGC
Source organism: Empidonax traillii (assembly GCF_003031625.1). Classification (NCBI taxonomy): domain Eukaryota; kingdom Metazoa; phylum Chordata; class Aves; order Passeriformes; family Tyrannidae; genus Empidonax; species Empidonax traillii. The sequence continues at coordinate 380,719 of NW_020955567.1, read as the reverse complement.
CCTTGAACCTACAGTACAGACAGCCTTGTATCCGGCCCTGTTCCCTGGCTGGACCTTGAACTCACATGGCAGTCAGCTTTGACCCTGGTGCTCTCTTGCAGGAACACCTGGCTGCACCTCCTGGATGGACCACAGACCTAGATCAATATGTGAACTGTGACCCTGGCCCTGCTGGGCTGTGGGACTACCTTGTTGCTGGGGGTGCTGATTGTCTCTCCCTGCCGGTCTTGGGGCTCACATAGGCTTCTAGTTCATCCTCCCTTGTGGCAAAATATATCTGCCTTCTTTCTTGGCACTGCCTAACTTTCATCAACCAGCTTGGTAAGAGCACCCCTCAGACCTACCTTCTATATACACCTTCATACTATACTAACATTTTTCACTCATGGAAAGATGGTACAACTTCATGCTATCTAGCTATATCTGTCATGATGACTTCAGTACATGCAGCAGAAATAAATTTTTTTTCAAAATGTTACAGCTCTTCAAGATACCTTTTATTACTGTAAGGATTTTGTATTTACGTAATATTATGTTGCTTTTAGTCAAAGACCTTCACTAAGTATTTGGCCCCAAACCCTGCAGTTATTAACAGGAAGGTGTGGGAGTCTCTCTGTATAGAGTCACTACAAGCTTTTGTGGGTAAACAAAATACTTTCTTACTCAGTGCTACATTTAAAAAAATTAGTTCAAGTCTGAAACTCTTGAACTATAAGCTGCTTATGACAAAGATGATATAGTATTAGATTATGATGATCTATTTTTGAATGCATACCTTAGATAATGGGTTTCTATGCGAGCATCTAAACCCAGCATTCAGGGAACAGCCTTTGCATTTTAAAGTATAGCATTTTAAAGTATAGGCTCATTTCTAACCAATATAAATCTATAGTAAGGTCTTACATTATCTTATAGAGTGCAAAACATGTCAGTGCATTTATTGTTACATCTTCTCTCAAGGGTTTTTATTCCTTATTATTGAATGAATTGAATAGGGAGAATTCTACCCCAAAGAATTAACAGGACTATGCAAATACTTGCATTTTTAAAGCAGATAGGGATATAGAACTCTACAACAGTATCTTGTCAGGTTTCATGCTTCTGTACAGATAGACACATACACAAACACTACCATATATAGATGATCATTGCCGTATGAGACTGCATAATTATTAAAAAAAATATTCCAGTGGTAGAAATTACAAATATTCTTGGTTTTATGTGCCTGTAAAATGTATGCAGCTGCAGTAACCAGTCTATGATTCTTTTAAACATCATCAGAACACATATGACTATTGCAGCCTTTTATCTATCTGTGGGTAATCATGTAGAAGCTAGGCACACAGGAATGCTGAGCAGATAATATAATTGTTAGTGTAAATCTGAGTGGGTAGGCAGTTGGATTTTCTTCAGTCAGTTCTTCCTAGCCACTGTCTTTGAAGCTGTAATCCTTCTGAGCCAAGCACTGTCTCAAGTTCCAAACACACATAAATGCCATGATAAGAAACTTGCTGCAGAAAGGCTGTGGTGCTCCCACGGCCAAACAGGCTGTGAAGTTTTCTCACTTGTTTCAGTACAAAGTCAATGGTTTTCCAGGATAATTTTTATCAACCCAAGGTATTTTGCATCAAATGCATAAAGAAAGCTCACATCTTTCACCAGGTCAGCTCTGGACATAGCATCTTCCACTAAATTTGTGATCACAAGCTTCTGGTGACTGGTAGCTGTTCTTGTACCTAGGCTGAGTTGGGATAAGTGGTGTGTTCTGGAATGCAAATGACGGGGAGAGGAGAAGACATACAGGATGATGGGACCTGCTTTACTTTTTTTTTATGGTTTGACTTCATTCAGTGGGGCATGTACGTCCTGGAGATCAGTGGAAACAGCAGGTTCCTCACAGGCACACAGACAATAGAATCAGGACCCAAGTTTGTATTTTTTCATGGCCAGTGTTGGGTAGAACATTTTAAAATTTTCTTTCTGTTTAAATACTATAATACAAATATTACCTTCTTTAAAACTAGTGAAGCAGCAAGAGAGTGAAGGCTTATAAAAGTATTACTTTTCTTCTGATAAATGCTGCTTATGCCAGATGAGTTTAAAAGATATAGGGTAAGAACTATCAAACCTAAAATTGTTTGTTTCTACTAATTTTCATTAATTTCTACAATCAGATGTTGCTAATACCATGTAAAAATATACATGGCAAATAATCTCAAAGTCTCCTGAGATGAACTGACATAGAGTTTCATAATGACATGTGCATTATTAAGTGTAGTATTTCACGGTTCTCCAGGTATAAAAATAATAAAAAAATGTGGGTAGCAAGTGATATTCTTGCTTTTCTTGTTTGATAAATCTCCTATTTCTAATAGAATTGAAGCATTAAATAAGTAACCTTTGCTCTTCCTATACTTCTTCTGATCTTTATGGTGTTTTATTATTAAAAGATATTCTGTATTCCAGATATAGTAAATTCTTACTGTGAAATTTTAAATTTGTTTACATTCTTCAAATTATGTAGAGGCTTGATCAACCAGGTAGTTATATATTAATTTTTGGTTGCTGTATATGCAAAATCTGAAATTCTAACTGTTAACTCTGTTTTGTCCTCCCTTCCTTCCTCCCTTCCTTTCTCCCTGCCTCCCTCTCTCCCTTCTGTCTTTCCACCTAACTCTCAAATGTACTATTCTTCATTATATGTCTCACAGACTTTTGTTTCAATGCCTGGCTTTCTGACTTTGGTGCAAAGATAGCCATGCTTGAATGTTGAGCAAACTCATATTGTAAAATTTATCCTTTGACTGTTGCAAAGCATGAAATTACTCTGACGATGTTGTACTGTTGTCAGTGTAAGACAATGGCTGTATGAATGAGGTGCAGATGTTGACTAACATCAAATACAAGTGCAAGGCAGAGTCCATATTGAGGCAGATTCTCTGCTAATAGACTCGTTGCCTGTAGCTGATCACAGAATTTATTCCAGACTATCTGTACAATCCTTCCTCTAAACTAAAAAAAAACAGATTATGACTTTCTATGTATATACACTTGTGACTGAAATCAGTGACAGAGATGTTATTTCTGTATAGGAAAAGTATTTGGCACAAGGCTTTACCTTCTTTTCTTCTGCCAGCTTTGACAATACCAGGAAATATGTTCCCAAGTAAAGAGAAAATTCAGTTAAAAGCACAGTTGTAATTTATTTAGATGAATTAAAAAAAAAAAAGGGAACACTAAGCCCACCCTGGAGTCCAAAGAGCAGGTTCTGGTTAACTGAAAGACTAAGGAGCCAGTCTCCTTCCTTTTGTGGTGGTGGTAAAATAGTTACAGTAATTAAACTGTTCGAACTCTGTAGCTAAAATTCTCCTGTGGGAAAAACTATACCAAGGAAAAATATGACTTTGAAGAATGAGGTGAATATTTTATCCTAAAATGTTGTGTTTATGGAAGAAATAGTTATTTCGATAAAGCTTGTTGATTCATTTTGTCACGAAGAAAGTTCTAATAACAGTCTTTAGTACTCATATATAGTTGTCAGGCATTAACACACTCATGAATGCTGTGAACAGTCATCTTGTCACTGTTTTTGGTGTTTGTTTTTTTTTTTTTTTTAATATTTTGATTCTTTCCCAAGAATCTATTTTTCTGTTTTCTACTTTTTCTTACAGTTGGTGTAGAAGACATGTTGGTCTTTTTTTTTTTTTTTTTTTAAATTTAGAGGTAGTGATTTTTAGTTAGGGAGTCCTAGATTAGCTTAAACACACTGAAAAAGAGGTCTCCGAATATGCTAACATATTTGTATTTTGCTTCTGGAGCAATTAAAAAGTTTTATTGAAGAAAAAGTTTTATTAAAGAAAACACAGAAAACAGACAAAGTAGCTCTTAAAGTCAGCTAGTCCATCCTCTGTTCTCAAGGGATACCTAAGTCATTCTTGGTAGAGATTAGTCCAGTTCTCCCTTTGTTGCAATTAACTCTGCTGTTTGTTCTCTCTGCAGTCACTTTTCACATACCTGAAGACCATTATCATGTCTCCCCACAGTCTTCTCATTTGCAGGTGGTGAAGAACCTGGTCCCTTCAATGTTTCCCAGGCTCAGGGAGCTCTACCTGCTTTCCTCTGTTCTCTCACCATTTGATTCCTGTCAGACCTGGAAATGATACTTTAAACCGAAAATAGTACTCCATCTAAATGGTCAACTTTCTATTGACCCTTTTTGAGGATATTTGCTTTTCTTGCAACCTTGTGGCATTGCTGACGCATGTTCAGTCTGTGACCCATTGTGACCTCTGATCCTGCTTGTAGATCTGCTGCCCCAATCATCCCCATCTTATATTTGTTTAGTCGATTATTCCCAAGTGCTGTGCTTTGGATTTGTCCTTAGTGAAACACATTCTGTTTGTTTAATGACCACATGAGTCTTACTCGGGTAATGCATCCTCCCTATTTCTTCAGTTCCTCCTTCTGAATTCATATCCTGTGGTCCGCATAGGTCTTTCAGCTTTTTCAAGCATTGCATTCTTTGCAAAGATGATGTGAGTGCTGTTAATTCCAATGTGCAAACCATTAATGAAAATACTGAAATGTGGCGTATCTGGGATAAGTACTGTACAATGTAACGGGTATGGAATGTCCTGGTCAGTAACTCTTCATTCCTGCAGCTCACAGGACAGGCATGACGTGAACAGAGGGTTATTCTACTGATACATCACGACTTGAGAGAGTTGAAGTGAAATTGTGTAAAACCATCCAGGTCCGGGGAACTTTGAGCATCTTCAGCAACAGGCTGATGAGGGTCCTCATAAGGTCCAAAGCTGAAAAGACAAAAGCTTGAAGCATCAATGACTCTTCTGCAGAATGAGGGGAGTTATATTAGCTATGGTCCCTCCCTCTTTGTGTTTGTGGATGTACAAATCAGTTTTGTGAAAAATTAAATTGAGTTTAGCCTAGTTTTTCTCTTAAAAAACAAAAAGGTGTTCTTAAATGGGGGAAGAAAGAAAGAGTTAGAAATATGGACAGGAAGTAGAAATATTGTTGGAGAGGACAAACATTCAGGAACTAGAGCTATTGTAGTGCTCAGAGTAAACCATGGTGTTTGAGTTTTCTTATTCATAGAAAGTCTTGTTAATTTTGACTTTTGAAAGCATATTTTTTTCCCCTGACTTTAGTGCTATAAATAGCATGTTTCACTAGAAAATCCTATTTTTCTCAAAAAATGCTGACAAGAATGTTTTTGCTTTCATTACTGCTTCTCCATGAAAATAACCCACCAAATATATTTGGGTTTCACGTGAGTTTTTCAAAATATCATGTATTTTCAACTAAATTTCTGTTACAGTTATTTTTTTGAACAACTTCCAATAAACAGATATTTTGTAAGAATGATCTTTTGACAATACATTCTGCTGTGGAAACTGCTTTTCTTTCTTAGGGATTCCTGTAAAATCTTTCCTTATCTAAACTCATGATAAAGATGAGTTTGCTGTTCTTGCTAACAATGATTGCACTCTTTTCCAAGGCCATTTACAAGAAAATAAATAGTTGAAGCTGCATGTGCACTTACCCTTTCTGTCGTTTAGCTCAGCACATGAGAAAGTAGAGATCCACAAGGAAACATTTTAAAATGTTTTGCCTGCTCATCAACGTTGTAATTAGCTGCAAAAATAATGCACACTTACACATAGGTCCTTTGTTTAGGCATGGCAAGGCAGGATTCCTGAGACCAAACTCAGATTTTTGCAAGGGCTCTTTATGAGTGCTTGCTTATTTAACTCAAGTAAAGTTACCAAATACCACACCTTTTATGTATTACATGGTTTCTAAAGTATAGCCCTGCATTTCCTTTGAAAGAAGTAAGGCATGGAAAAATTGCATTAAAAAATGATGTGTCAACAAAGTAATTTTCCCTTAAGATATAAATGATTCAGAGAGGCTAATTCTTGCCACTGTGTTACTCAGTGAACAAAAATACAGCCTGATGTAAAGCAATGTTTTGCTTCATATTGATATTGCTCTTGACTAAGTGACACTGCATTGTATTAGGATAATAAAAACAGAATCAATCAATAGTATCTCAAACATTAGAATAATTAGTAAGTGATTTTTGGCATAAAAAATATCTAGTTCTGACACAGCCACAGTTTGAATGAATTGACTTGGATTTAACTCAAGGTTTTCTCAATACAAGGCTAGTCTGAAAAAGAGCAAATGTAGTTACCAAATCAACGACATATGACCACAACTGAAACATTTTTGACGGACAAAGGAAATGGAGAAATCCAAGGCAATACGATAAGGCAATGGTCTCTCCATGGTTTATTAAAGTTTGGAAATGTGTAGCCTAAGAGACTAACTTACCCCATAATTTTGCAACTCTCATTCAGAGCTGCTATTTTGCATTTCAAGCAGTATTGTTACTTGAAATGAAATTTGAAACTTAACTGGATATTTTTTTTTTTTACACTTTTTGATGTGTAAACAAAAGCTCAGACTTTTAGAAATTATTATTATTATTATTGTTTCAACTTTTACCCCCAAATCCAGATGCTGTTTGGACTAGGATATTCTTGTTTACTTTTTCTTGAGTAACAGATGCTCTTGACTGACTTAAAAGCATCAGTTAGTGGTAACTGAAGAGTTAGGTCTGAATTTGTTAGCCGGTATGAGACTAGCCTACCTATATATAATGTCTGCTAATGAGGTAGAGGGACTGACTTACTCAGGCTTTTGTCACCTGCCTGACACTTTCTTCCAACTGGGCATGTTTGTCCCCCAATCTATCTCCAGCAAAATTGAATGTCTGGTTACTCGTTAACTTTATTCTGTCAAAATGATTTGAGTGACTTTAAATACTTCGTAGTTGGCAATCAAAAAAAACCAAACCCAACAAAAAACCTGGATCAAATTTGGCAGAACTGGGCGAGAGGAAACTATGCATGGTGCCAGGAAATGGGAAGGTGCAGCTATTTCACATGGGATGGGTGGTGAGACCTGAAAAAGCAGTTTGAGGAAGTCTGTATGGGTAACCACTAACACTGATGAGCCGCAGCCAGAGAAGTTTGTCTGACTGGGCTTCCTTTAAATCTAGCTTCACTTTTAGGGTACTTTTCAGTTAAGAAAAATGTGCGTGGTTACAGCAACATCAGTGAAATAACAACATCAGAACATCTAAAGGAACAAACATGCCCGAGAAAGGGAGAATTTTTTAGCTGTATTTTGTAGACTTGTCGGGCAGAGAGGAGGGAGATGAGTGTGTAATCTGTTTAATGCAGATGATTAATTTGCCTTTGGAAGTTGCAACTGATGCTGTAACTTGATGCCTTCTCCCCTTCACTGAAGGCATTTGGGGTTTTCAGCAGTTTTTCGCACCTCCTCACAGCTGCTCCCAAGCCACTGGAGGGTATTTCTCAGGATACTAGTCTGTGTTGTGAAGATAACGTCAGTTCAAGGAGTCTTGCCTTCTTGCATGTGCATCTTCTGCTCATCTCTCATTCCTACCCCTATACCGCAATGTGTCAGCCTCTCCAGGGTTTCTAATAACCTAAATCCTTTCAGCAATTCACCTTCTTGCAGAGCCCCCCACCAATAGTTCCATGAGTATTGCTGAGGGGTCAGCAAACTGATGTGGTGAAAGAGGAGAAACCTAGGTTTTAAAACTGGTTTTGCTGCTGAAGCCAGTGGCAAATGACAAACATTCAGGCAATTATGCATAAAATTATTCTAGAATAAGTATGTTAAAATGTTCTAGAAATTATTTGGAAGACTGAAGGAGACTGAATAGGGTTTTTTTCCCAACTTTTCAAAGAGGACTGGTCTGAAAATACGCACATTTATTATGCTTTTCACCATGATGAAACAAGAGCATCCAGATTTTGTCTTTAAGATCCATTGCAGCGTGGTGTATTAAATCTGATTATTGTAGCCACTTGTATTTGAAATTTGCGACTTAGAACATAAGAAGTAAAGCATTGAATTAACATTTTAGCATCTGTAAAAAATTGCTCTTATAAACCAGCTGTTTTGACTCTGGTCAAGAGAGTGAAAACCATTACAACTTTGTTCATTGATGAAAGATGTGTGTCATTTCAGCTAAAGTTTTAAAACTTGTGTTTCTTCCTGTATTTGTGAAGCTCCTGCTGCAAAGAATCCTAGTCATTTGAGAATGAGAACATTTGAGAACACCTATAACATGAGCAACAATCATAGTTCAACTGGCCAAGCACTGATTTACAGTATTTTGTGTACAAAGATTACTAACAGGCAGGATTCCAAAATACTTCAGCAACCTTAAAAATGTTTCCAAGAAGATGTTACTGATTTTAATAATGACTATGCAATACATAGGAAACATGAATGCTAAAGGTTAAGGGATCAGCAAAGACTTCTCAGCAACACGGATTTAATGCAGGAAGCAATGGGGAAAGTCTAAGGTTAAACTGCTCAACTAAAGCCAGAACGGAAACTGAGGCAAGAAAAAGAAAACATAGGGTCATAAACATGATGACATCTCTGTACTAGGAAGATGACTCACAATATTAGGTTGTAAAACCTAGGTACAAAAAGTTCATATAGCTTCTAGAGCGTAAGGCAGAGTTGGTAATCGTGTCATGGTCTAACCATAGATAAATCTATTTCCCCTTTTGATTAAAAGGTCAGGGATATCAAATGCAATAAGATAAAGCACATGGTAAATCACATACTCAAAGTACTCTCTTTAATTAGTTATGAAATATAATGTTTCAATGAATTCTCCTCAATTAGGCAGAGAAGGGATTTTCTTCAAGATATTTAGGCACACAGGAAAAAAATTGCGGAGTTTTAAGTGAAAAGGAAGGCATACTGTTCTGACTTGCTTACATCTGAAACACATCAACTAATTAAAACAGCTGAGGAAAGTGTCATGATCATCTTTGTACTTTAAAATGAGGAGAAATTCAAATGCTTGAGAAGTTGAGTTTTCTGGCTTTGCCTCAGGAAAGCTCTCAAGCATGTTCTTATCTTTAAGCACAAATGTTCCCATGGAAATTACTGCTGGTGCCTCAGCAACTTGCAAGATCAAGTTCTTGAAATGTTTTATGTTTGTTTTCTTTCATTACCTTGCATATATTTTGCAGGTTCTACTACACAAAGCAGCAAGCTGCTACATGTCTCTTGTAACTGTGGGTACAGAGGAATTTACAATGTAAGCATTTTGTTTTATATTTTGTGAAATTTGTGCTCTTACCTCAAGTCTTTGCTGTAGATTAATTGTAGCACAGAAATGCTGCCAAACTAATACAAATTCAGTGGAGAGGGATGGGAGATATTGCTGCTTTATTGTCAAAAGCCATTTACTTGTGGGAGAGCAAGAGCAATTTATCACAAGTTTTATTACTTTGCATGTGAGGTTGGGTAATGAGTTAACAAAACCGTATTGTTTGCTAACAGGAGTCGTGACATTTTGTAAAGGAGAGGAACCTCTTATGCAGTAATACAGAAATATTCTGGCTGTCATATTTGTAAAGGAAATAATCTGCATTCATTTCTTAATAAAGAGGGTTGAGGTTGTGCAAGTACACCAATGCAAGATGGTCTTTAACTATTTAAGAGACAGACTACTCCATAATGAATTTTTCCCTAGTTCTTCCTGGTTTGTTCATAGTTCACCATTTTTTTGCACTTACAACCTACTCTTTGCTTCTAGAGAGAAAGAAAGTACTTTTTATATGTAGACGGTTTACTGCTGGCAATACATAAAACTTTCCTTACATGTTAATGCAGCCTGTGCCCTGTGTTCAGTTAATATTTTGTGAAGAAGAATAACATTCTCTTCTCCTCCATTGTTTCTGCTGATTCTGTGTCTTGGGATTTTGACAGGAAGAGAGGCTCCAATTTAAAGTCAGAGTTAGCAACTAAGGGCTTCAAGAATACAGGCTAAGCAATTGCCACAGAAGTGGCCAGAACAGCTAGTTTGAACATGGGTCCAAGATTTTCCAAAATTTTCCTTTAAGCAGTCGTTCTGGTTACAGCTGACTCTAATAATCACAGTTAATTCTCATTTTCTTCACAACGTCCTGTTTGCAGCATCTAGACAGGCATTTAGAATCCTGATTTCTGCCAAGGACTTCCAGGCAACACAGTAATAGGCAAATGCTAACGCCACTGTCAGTAACAGGAAGATTACCACTATAATTTAAAAGACTGTAAGTGGAAAATAGATTGACCCATATTGTCAGACTTTTCCTTAAAAATGAAACAAAAAGGTAAATTCAGATCCAAAATCTAGCTACTTGGTTTCTTGGCATAGTTTTGATGTACCGAATGTTTCTAAGTGTGTAAATTAAAGTATGCCCCAAATCTGTGCAATCCTCCCTTTTCTATTTTTTTAACCTGGATATTTAAGCTAGGGCAGAGTGGCCAGTACTGTGACCTCCCAGATCTTATGCTGGTCAGGTAAGGCATGAGGGTCTGCACTGGGAGACAAGAAAAGGTTTTTATTTTGCAATCTGGAGAAGCAGATGCAGTCTTTCAAAATGTAGAAATTTGAATCACTGCAGCCTGTGAACCACTCTACATCTTCTGACATAGGAAAGAATCAATAAACGTCATCCTCTGTACATACCAGGCTCAGGTAAAACAGCACATGCTGGCATAAGAATGCACCTTCTGTTTATGCTCTGTGTAAAAAAATGGAACTTGTGAAACTCATGCCTCTGATAGCACATTATTTACGATTCTTTGGAAGATACTTTGCTTTATAAATATTTCAATATTTGTTTTGTTTTGGTTTTTTTTTCTTCAGCTTGGAAGGTGCTGTTGGACTTTGAATTACCTGTCTCTAGGGAAGGAAGCCGGTTAAAAACCAGTTGCTCTTGAATTCATCTTTCACACAAATATTATGATGTTACTCCACGGTCCTGGGATGAATAATATCAAATAAACCTCCAAGATTTTAAGATGCTTTTGTGTAAGGATAGCTAAGATTTGAGGTGTGTGCAATACCTGATGATGTGCATGATGATGTGCCACATAATAGAAGCTTAAAGGGTTTAACGTTTCTTCTGTTGCTGGTAGTCAGTGGCCCTGGAGGATGGGCTGTTGCTTCAGAGTAGCTGAATGAGCCATTATTTCAACTCTGTATCTTATAAAGAGAATGCTCACTATTTGTGATTAGTATTTTACTGAGATGTACCTGCCTAGATTATTAGATTTCTCTTTTCTTAAAGAAATCCCCTTTAGCTGTTTACAGCTATCTCAAATTTGTTAAAAAACTTTCTGATCTCTTGGTTCTTCCAACAAATGAATTATGTATTTAGTTAAAATTAGGTTCTTAGTCTGATCGGTTCTGTCATCCTTTCCATATTGGTATGTTCATGATAAATGAATGCAAATGGAAGCATGAAGACACCCAATCAAACTTAAATTTTAATTTGATTGAATACTATTTGAAGTTAGGCCTGGTGTTGTTCAAAATGCAGTGCTTCTGAATGAGAAGTGATAAACTTACTAGAGAGAGTGCTAGAAATAATCCCTGGACATCTTGTTCTTATTAGACATAGGCTAAATCATTCTGACAGATTTCAAACCTACTGAAACATTATTCATTAAAATGTTGATGTTGATTTCAGTGTTACTGGCAGGACATCTTATATCTTTAAAGGTGACTATGAAAGAGAGGGAAGACAAGTATATATGGTGAAAAACAGAATGAGAAAAGAAACAGAGAGCTGATTGTGTGAAAGAGACACCCTGGGAAAGCAGCAGAGAAAAGGGAAAGAAAAAGATCACAATTTTTGTAAGTATGTCTCTTTAGGACTGAGACTGTGCCAAACCTTGGACTTGGAGGCTGTTCTGTCCTTAATACATTGCACATGATTGTCTGAGCTAGAAAAACATTTTTTGTGGTTTTTAAAAAATTGAATTAGACTTACATGAAATAACACAAACTATGAGTTTAAATGATAGAGTAGAAAGAGACAAAATTCATTTTGCAAACCCTTAGAGAATTTAAAAATCCCTTAGGTTCACAAAACCTCAAACTTCATAAGGTTCCTGTATTCCCAGAGTAGGATGCACAATCTACTTTAATTAGGTTTTCAACAGACTTCTTCATTCAGCTGATTCTCCTCTCAAGACATCTTTGTATTAAGGGCAAGATCCAAAACATCCCACTGACATTTCCTGTGCAATCTAGATGGAAGTTAGCTAAGGAGAGAGATTATAAAAGGTGGGTAACTTTGAAAGCTGCAAGACCATATGCAGTTGAGTAAGACTATGAATGTTTATTTCAGCACCTCTGCCTTGCTCCAGGTAGGCTTATTTGCCTTTTAGGATCTGCATCTTCATCCACTGGAAGTATTCAATGTGTCTAAACCCTAGAGATGGTCCTTAATGTATTCCTTAAAAAAAATTTATCTCCTGTTGGCTGCCTATAGGTAATTTCCCACTCAACAGGGCGACAGGGGGTTTTAGCTTGTTCCTCAGGAATGCCATTCTCCACCCAATATGATGTCTAGGCTCCCATCTCAGTGTTTTTAACAGATTAACAGGGTCGACTTTTCAGACGTTGGACTGCCTACTGAGCAATGTGGAGCTGGCCCTATATGTTAGCTGCAAATGGAAGCAAAGGCTTGCGTGTAAAGCCCATGTATCTTCTAGGTAAGTAATGCCTACCAAATGGGTGCCAAAGCATGTGTGTGTGTGTGTGTGTGGAGTTAGTGAAACGAGTTGATACGAATAGCCAGTATCAGTAGACTCTGATAATCAACAGAGATACTAGGGGGCTGAGTGAACATAAGAATGGCTGTGTTGGGTCAAAACAAGGATTTACCCGGCCCAACAGGCTGTGATACTTACCTGACAGGGAGACATTCTGATCATGAAAGTGTTTTTTGAGAGTGAGCCTCATCACTAGCGATTTGGGTAGACTGACTTTGGATCTTCCCCAGATCCAGGGAACTTGACTGTAAAACCGGTGATGTGGGAAACTGCTTTGTTCTTTTTCTTGAATTAAAATGTTTTCCTACCTTCAAACTACCAGTAATCTTAAGTGGATGCCCAAGGAAAAAAAAATAGGAAAAGGTGATTTGGTTGCTGCTTAATCCCATATCAACTTCTGTCACCTTTAATATTGGTGCAAGGAATTCCACCTACTTAATGAGAACTTGACCTTTTAGTTTAGTTTGAAGTTTTACTTGGAACTTCATTTGATAGTGCTCACTTTTGAATTGGTAGATGCAGTACTATTGGTGCCAGACTACCCTCTCCATAACACTTTCAATTTTACACACCTCTGCCACATCCCTTACTCATCTCTTTCCCTGACTGTAGAGTCCTGAATCATTTGATCATTTTCTTACACTGTTGCAGACTTCTAGTCATCTGTCCTTGCTCTTTCACAGTTTTTCTTTACTGTGAAGTGTGTTCTGAGCCACATTTCTTTATTCAGCCTTGGAGCTATCTCTAGATTTTAGGTTGAGCCTTCCTCTAGTCAGGAGTCTTCCTCACTATTAGTCTAAAAAATGTTGCATAGTGACTCATTTTTCTAAGGACATATTTATATACATGCATATGTGTGAGTATATCTGAATACTTTAGATCTGCTTCATCTGCTCTTCTACCATGGATGACTAAAGATGTTGACATATTATTGTATCTGCAGCAGGTTTGGGAACTCAGGTGTCCTGGTCAGTATATGACACTGTGACTGGAGAGTCGCACAGGCTCTTTCTCACACTCAAATTACAGGATCATCACTTATGCCATATGCAGTATGACTGCTTCAGGGATACCCTTCCTGCAGCATGGTCTTTCCTGCTACTTCAGGTCATCTCTGAGAGGTGGCAGACGTGAATTTGCACTTGCTTGGGATCTGGGAGCAGGTTTTTCTTATCTTCTGTGTTTGCTAAGCTGTTGTGTAACTGGACTTCTCCTCCTCCAAGTGAAAGAGCAGCTGCTATGATATTTCCTCCAGGACTTGCTCCTATAGGTGTAGGGAGTGTGTTCACGTGCCACACAGCATTAGGAAGCATGCACAGAGGCACTGAGATATCAGAGGACATGGGTCACAGAACAGTTGCTGGTGACTTTTGATCACGTGCAGGCAATAGACAGTGTACTGAAGAACCCCACTGACAAAGACATAGGTGCATGCAGGATTAGGCAACAGGAAAGATAGAATCATAGGGTTTTATTTGGGACCGAATAAGTGCACGAGATTAACTGGATCTGCATTAGGTGTTCTGTTTGCACAGACAGCTGTTGAATAGCTATTGCATGATCATTGTTGTCTATGTCATACAGCAATGTCAACCTGTATATGAGGTCAATAATATCCTAGGTGCCTGATGTGGACTTATGAGGAGACAGCTATTGCACTAAGGAAATATCTCTACGGGTTCATAAAGGTGATATTGCTGTTATCCCTGCATAACACATGGACTTGGGGCCTAGAAGTGACAGCTGTTTTCTGGAGTCCCAGTATCATAACTGGCCACAAAGTCAGTTTGTGAAAATGTCTGCCTTCCTTTCCTTCCTTCCTCTCTTTCTCTTCTTTCTTTCTCCTCTTTCTCTTTTTCTCTTTCTTTCTCTCTCCCTCTCTTCCTTCCTCCCTCCCTTTCTTCCCTCTTTCTCATTCATTCTTATTCAAATCTTTGGAAAAGTTGTCATCCTTGTTCTTGTGCTTTCTACTCTCCTCCTTTTTAGGGTATAGAGACAAACATGTTGATGGTTCATGAAGCTGGTGAGAATAATCTTTCTTTTGGTGACTTTTCTTTCCTTTTAAGCATCTCCAAATCTTATTGCTTTCCACAGAGTAGTTTTACGAAATAATGGGTTAGTCATATTATTTTTCTGTGAACGCGGTTGTCTGGTTCTCATTTGAAGAGGAGGTAAGTGAGCTTTCACAACCTTTCTTGGCAACAGCTGGTTTAAAATTTAGATGATTAAAATTGGAAAGTAACTGGAATAGAGGTGCTCAGTTTAGAAATTTATTAATAGAACATTAAAGTTGGGATTTATACCCATAGCTAAAGAAGATTCATCTGTGTGTTTGTTGTGACGTTACTGCTCATTGTTGTCTAGTGAGACAAGACAACTTTCTGGATAAGTATCTGTAATGTAACTGTGAACTAATTATGGTAAAATAGTGTACTGAAGTGATATTAGTGAAAGGATGTGTCAGGTGTTCTTGGCTTGTGGCTTTTCTCACCTGTTGTTCTGGGTAAAAGCAAGGAAAGGATGGAGGGAGGGGAATTCATCTTTTCCAGAAGATAAGAGATGTAATTGTTTGATGTGATTAGTGGTTTAATGGCTTCATGATCCGCAGCTGTCCCAGGCAGAGCAAGTCCCTTCCTGACTTCTGGCCAGGAGCGTCCTCAAGGGTGTCAAGAAGGAAGCTGGAGCTGCATGAGTGCTGGTCCCTTTGCCCATGGAGGTCCCATGTGGTGGTTGTCAAGGGAAACTTTTCAGATGGAACTAATCTCTCGATCTATGTAATCAAGCTAATTACATTAATGTAACATTGCTAATTTACCTGAGAAGGCCCTAGTACATGTGGAAGGATACTATGTTTCTTCACTGGTGTGTTGCTTCTCTGCCCACCTGGGATCAGAGTAAAAGTGGTAATTGTGATGGCAGGGAGACAGTTCGAGCAGTATAATCCCACATGGGAGCTCCCTCTTCTGTGTATGCAAAGGAATAGGGGCTTAAATTCAAGTCAAGGCTGAAAATGAGAGACTCGTTTCCCACTAGACTAAACTAAGAAGGGAGAAATGTGTGAACGTGTATCTGAATTTGCATCAGAATTTGCCCATTTCAATTTGCCAGCATAATGTAAATAAGAGTGTCAGGATGAGTTTTTCTTTTCCAACTGCATTCTTAGTTGCACAATAACAACACCCTGTTTCTTACAGATGTTTGGAATTACTAGAACTGTTGTCAAATGATGAAATAAAGATATCATTTAATTAGCTGCGTCCCTTCAGAACAATATGCCTTTCTATGAGCAGAATAATAGGTGCTACACTGATTCATCGTAATCAGTAGTCAGTGGTTACTGATATATTATAGCACCAGAGAGACTTGTGAAAATTCCAAGGGAAGATTTTTTTTTTTAAATCTCATAATGAAATTCCATTTGGAATGGATTCCCAATAGAGTATCTTAAACTAGAAATCTAGATATACCTAGAAGTAGCTTTAAACAATGAGCAAAAAATGACAATAATAAAAATCTCTTTTTTTCATGTAGAGGAAAGCAAGTTTGGGTAGTGGTGTTGTTTTTTTTTTTTTTTTTTTTTTTTTTTTTTTTTTTTTTTTTTTTTTTTGTTTTGTTTTTTTTGTTTGTTTGTTTGTTTGTTTGTTTGTTTGTGTTTTTTTTGTTCCCTAGCATTTTTAGTAATATCCATCTCAGGAAAGTGTATACTGTAACCCCTTCACTGTGTGAAAGTACTTGTTTATTATGGTCTATGGGAACCTTTTTTGACCATGCATACAGAATAGGGAATTATGCACTCAAAGCCTTAGAAGATCTGGTGCTAGTGAATACAGGAGGATAATGGTGCTAACAAAAATCGCTTCCTTTTTTTGACCCATTGCCTCTTTATCCCCATTTGAGTGACTAGTGTTAGCATCATTGTCCGCATGTATTCATGCATGAGAGCTTTTAATCACAGCTTTCCTGCACTGAGTGGCTGCGCATATGTGGATACACACGTGCTGTTATGTTAAATGATGACAAAATGATTTTTGTTCCATATATTCTCCTGTCATTTACTCTTTTTGCATTTATGTATTCACATAAATGTTCTGTCCAAATTCCTTTATTTAATAATGTGTAAGCAGTTAAATCCTGCTATTGAAATTATTTTTTGCTTAATATTTAATGAATATGCAGTATACACATGAATATAATATGCATCATACAGAGGTACTAGTTGTTGTTAGTTACTGTTTTTCAAACAAGTTATATATATACACATACACATGTATATATATACATATATGTACCTGTCTCGTTATACAATTGTTGATGTCTGCCTTGAGCATTGTAACTTGCTAGTGTCAAAAGAGAAACCTGCATGGTTATTTTTGCCAAATAGTGACAAAGGACTAGGACTAACAAAAGTGCACTGGAAGACGGAAAGATAAAGAATCAAAACGAATTCTCAGCTATAAAAAAACCCAACTGCATTGAACTTATGGGTTTCTTCATATATGAAGTAAGAAATATACTAGTTCTGAAGAAATTTAACAATTTCTGTTTTATGGAGCAGATAGTTTTCATAATATAAATTGTACAGTTCATTGGTCAGATTGATTTCCTTGCATTATGGTCAAAACTATCTTTTAGATGGTTTGAAAGTAACAACCTGCCGAAAAATATTTTACATTCTTGTGTCTACAAAATAAGAGCTGTTTTTAATTTATGCAAGAAGTCTAATCAAAATAGCATATAATGTAGTTCTGAACCAGATAAGGATGCAATATTTTTGGAGCAATTGCATATTTATTAAACAATGATTTGCCTTATTACTTTTGTGTCTAAGCATTTATTATTTTCAACTCATTTTCCAGAGACAATTCCAGAGACACTTCATTACATTGCTGTTTGTTTTATTGCTACTGTAATATTAAAAAAATTTCCTGTTACTTATAAATAGAAACTTAATATGGGTTCTGGCCATTTTGGTTCTGACCAAAAGTGAAAATAAACTCTCATTAGATTATGGCGCCTCATATAAGAAATTATTACGGTCACTTATGAACAAACGACCTTTGCATCGAAGAGAACTGGGAAAGGGCACAGGCAATACAGCTTGTTTTTCTACTGCACCCCATTTGTAGGCAACAGTATAGCAGACGAATATGCAGTAAAAAGAAACAAAGTCTGAAAGTTAATACCCCAGGCGCCAAACACATGTCTGTGAAAGAGGAATGCAAGCAGACATTTGGATGTGCAGTACATTAATTCCTAATGGGCCTCTCTTTTACAAAGATCAGATTATTGGACACAACAGAATCCAGTCTCAGGCAATGTATTACCTACCTTGGTGTATGTAGAGTAATGGCACAGCTGGGTTTCCTTGCTATCGGGTTAACAACCCCCAGTAAGTGATTAATACTTCCACTGGTAAGACACGAACAGCTCAATAAGTCAACACTGGCTGTGTATAAATCTGGCTTTTTATACTACCGGAATAGTCTCAGCCTCAAAGTGATGAGTGTCCACCAGAAGGATAAGGTGTCAAGGAGGATGCATGCACAGAGGATCATACCCCACCTGGTGTGCTGTTCCATATTGCCCTTAATTTTTCACTATCCTGCTTCCCTTTTTAATTGCTGATGATGTGATGGAAAACACCGTGTAGATAATTTTAGTGTCTGAAGCTAGGGCAAGACACAGTCACAGGGTGTGAAATCAGTGCAAGCCTTGCCATAGCTTCAAGTGAATTTTGCCATGGGAGAAGCTGAGCCTGGGGAGAGCCAGCAGAAGGTCCACTAATTGATTAGCTTGTGATTTATGATTCTGTGTAGGCAATGGGGCTCTGGTTACAAATGCACCCTCAAGTCTAGCAATCATCATGTAATCGTGAGCAAAACTTGGCCACCTGCAGTGCTGTGGGGCTGTTTGCATGGTCCACAATGAAATGTTGGGTCAAGACTCATCCGTGTAGGACACGCCCAAGTCTTCAGCATCCATGAGACTGGCTGTGATTGTAACGCTTTTGATGCTAAGATGACGCACAGTAACTCCTAGAATACACAGTCTGGAAAACTGTGGAAAAGTGGGAAAAATGGGAAAAGTGGAAATGACAGATTCTCAATCAGCAGTAAAAAAAATTCCATTCTTGTTTCTTGGCTACCCTATATGTGTATCTAGAGAGGGGGCAAAATCTTTTGGAGAAGCAATTCATCATATTATTATGATGTTACTCTAGAGAAAAAAAATACTAGTTTGTAAAAAAAGTGGAAAAAACCCACAGCAACTTGATTTGAAACAAATCAAGTTCCTAATTTTCACCTCGAAATGAGAGGAATACTACGTTGTGTACTACTGAGTACACTAAGCTTGTATTTCTTTAGTAATACAATGGATAGGATAAATTACTATTTTTACTTCTGCTATTCTTACTTCTTGGTGTAGCATTCTAAACTATTCATTGCTGGTCACACTTTTCAAATATTTTGTAAGAGTTACCATTTTTTTTTTCTTTTACCCTCAGGCTTTACTCTCTCAACTTACATTAGTCTCTGTAGCATTTTTATCTCCACAGTTGCACTTAGCTGAATTCCTCCCAGTTTGTGGCTGTCATTCTGGTATTGAGATATCCAGATCTGTATAGAGAGTTATGCAAGAAATATTGGCTTGTCCTGCTTCTGTAACAACAGTACAGAATTATAAATTTTTAGGTTTATAAACATTTTGACATTCAGTATCAACTCAGTCTTCTCTATTAAGGCTGCTCTTTCTCAGAGGGTTTAGCAGTTATTTCCTATATGTGCTTTTTTTTTCTAAATTGAATCCCACTTGTTGTTTTCCATCAGTATTTTTTATCTCATGGTTTTGTTTGTGAACACTAATCTAGTTTTGATGTTCATCTTGCATCTCATCACTGAAGAGTAAACTTCTTTGATGAGCATGATTGCGAGATCTAGATTTCACACCATTCCCCAAAAGGAATCCTGTGTTCCTTACTACTTTCTTCCATGCTTTAACCCAGGAAACTAGATACAAATGAACTTTCCACTGATCCATGGGACTTTCACAAGCCACTTCCAACTTTTTAGTGCTTCCTAGTTTTTCAGGAGATTTGCTGCCTATAGTCAAGCCAAAGCAAAGGCCAGCACGCAAATTAGAAAGCAGAGAAGGGACAACTGATCTCAACTCTCCATGAACTCCTCTTCAAGGAGCTGGAGGTCACAGACCCTGATAGCAGTCAGAACCACCTCTTGCAAACTGACCCTGCCCTTCCAAGCTGACGGAAGGTAACCCAAAAGTCCCACCTGCATACCTAGAAGCAGTTGTGCCAGCATTGCCTTTGATAAAGCGTTCCTCTGCTATTAGTCCCCTCACAACAATAAAGCTGTTAGCCAATACAAGGAAGCCGCAAGCACGGGAGATAGTTTTCCCTGGAGTTAGAACTGCATGGTGAAATCTGCTCCCACAAGATGTATGGATGACCAAGAAACTCCTTACTCTCAGGGCTAAATGCAAAACTTTGGTTTCACACTTGCTTAAGACTCTCTCATATGCAATACACAAGTTATTTATTCTAGTAGCTGAAGGAGGAGAAAGGGGATTTGTGTTTAACTATATTGGTTGTATTTTGTTATTATGGTTCTGTGGGTTTTATACTTACCTAAACAACCAGAAATATTCAAAAATACCCTGGTTAACCAAGTAATTTAGTTACTACTTCAAGGAAGGTTTAATATAACCCTCCCTTTTTGAGAGAACATATTATTCTACAAATTAAATGATGCAGTTGAGCTCCTCAGCTGATAGGAAAGAGTGTATGGGGCCTAAATCTCAGCACTACCTGAATCATGTCATCCACAAAGTTGCATGGAGCATAAGGCTGCTGGGATAATTATCCCTTGCCTCTCCGCTCCCTACCAGTGGTGCTCACTGGGCATTTCACCCTGGGTACAGGTTGGGTCACTGGCCGTCACCCACCCAGGGACCTGTAAGCATGGAGGGCTCCTGCCTTACCTGGGGAGAGCCAGCCTTCACTGCACTTGGAGAGCAGGTTGATGTTAAGGGCCGAGCTGTGACTCACATAGGTAAGACTCTTTTCTAATGTGCTGATTTTGCCTCTGTTGTCAGGAGTAAGAATGATGCAACCACTCAGCAATGTTAAAGCAAAAAAGCCCTTTCTTTAAAAGTAATTGCTTCCTTGCTTTGTAAACTGCTTACTCTTTAAGCACTACGAATCACTGTAATTAATCCTTAATTCAAGTTGCTGTACCTATGTTACACTGTTATGTTTACTTAGATGTAAAATGCATTATTCTTTACAAGATAATGGCATCTGTCCACACAGCGTCTGTGACAGGCACAGGCAACTCTAAGCTGAAACATTAGGTGGAGTGTTATAAAGCTAGTTAGGTGCCAATATGTTAATTAATTAATCACAGGTATGTTTCAAAGCATTCTTCATACCTCAGGTGGGGCTCCTGGGCTATTATGAAATGCCAAACTTCCCTTGGGGCTTTGAAGATTGCAATTCTAAATTCCTCAGAAGTTCAGGGAAGTAAAAGGGTATGTTTTTGGTGTGAGTCACTGAAGTGAGGCTGGAGATAAAGATTTTTTTGTTTTGTTTTATTGTGGGGGAGGAGGGCAGTAACCAACCAGCAAAGCAGTGTTTCAGGAAGGAACTAGGTGGAGGGCAAAGATGTATTTTTCTAACCTTATGAGCCTCTTTTTTCTAAACGTATCTAATTTTTAATTTAATTTTTTTTTAGTTTAATTTTTCTGAACTTTCCTTATTTTAAGTTCAGTCTCTGATATACATAGCCAGCCTTCTTTCAACTCCTGGTTAGAAATCCATGGTTACTCTTTGTGTCAGCAACCTGTGCAATACAGGGCAAGTAAATATACACCACTTTTACTGTTCAGCACCAAGGACTCAAACCCAATGCATTTTCTCCTGTGTTTTTGCAAACAAAACATTTTTGTTTTCTGTCACCTATTTGTCTTTGAGCCTGTGAGGTACTTGCAAGACTGTGTCTGTGGATCCCCCTACAGCTCCTTTTTTGTTGTAAAAGAGGAGTTGCCTATCAAATAATTTCATTCCATTTCAGTGGAGGCCTAGACTGGGCAGAAAATATGAGATTTGGAAAAAAAAAAAAAAAAAAAGAGAAAGAAAAAAGAAAGTTGACTTTATGATTACAGGGATTTCCTATTATTTTTTAAGCCACACAAATCTAGATGGATATGTGTTGAAGCAGTGTAATCCAGCAAGGAAAGTTCCTGAATTCTGTAGCTGGCCAGTCCTGTGCCATGAGAGCAAGGAGACATCTGAAAGGCACCCTTGGTGAGACTGACACCTAAAAAGGACCACACTAGCTAGAAGCTGGGATGTGTTGGAGACCTGAAAAGAGCTCTCAGCAAGACTAAGCTAAGAAAATGTGGCTGGTAATGTCTGCATGAAGATAGTGATTCCTATTGTCTCAACCTAGCCTCACATGCAGGAGGAAAAAGGTTAGTGAGCTGTGGGCCACCTGCTCTGCCTAGAACTTTTACTTGAATTGGCAGGAAGAGTAAGTGTAATGGAATTTTTTAAAGGGTTGGGCAATTCTGTTTATATCTGACTCATGTTGCATGTAGATTCATGAAATGTAAAGTGATTCCTGGGTAAGATACAGAAGAGAAGTGCCTCACATGTCAGGACAAAACTAGTACTATGTGGCATGTTAGTGCTGAGGGAAGGTCACTCAGTTTCGAATTTTTTCTAATTACCATTCCCACTCAGTATCTCATGCTTTACCTGCGGCGAAGTTGTGTAACGCCCTGGGAAAGCATTATGCTTTCCCAGCGAAGGTGCAGAGGAGAGACGGCGTTCAGAGAACCCCTCCCAAGTCCTGCACAGCTCAGCCTGGAATATGTTCAGGCAGGACTTTGGGAGTGCATCCAGTACTGCATAGATATCACTGATGGAGCAAAAAGATAGCCAAATAATTGGTCTCTTTACTCTGTTTCAAAGAGTTCTCAGTCCACTGGAGAAATGACAAAAGCAGGAAAAGTTTTTCCTCCTTTGGAAACTTCACAAAAGCTCCTTAGAACAAGGTCTTTGAGATCCACTGTGCAGTTGAAGTGCTTTGTGAAAGGTGCCTTGTTTCTGAAGAAATAAAAACTTTAGCAGAACTTCAAATATTTTGCTTGAATTTTTAGATTGTAGTTGCTGATTTAAAAAGATATCATCAGGAAAGGGAAAAAAAGTCAGATGAATGTCGGTGTGAAAAAGGAACAACCTTTCACCTAGATTTGTTCTGCACTAATCATGGGAATATGGGCATAAGCTCAAATAAATATGGAAAGGGAGTGGCTTACTGAAAGCCTTATAAATAAAGTACAAAGATAGCGCATAGGGATCTTTAAAATTGGTAGAGCATTTTGTAACCAGGAAAGATTTGGCAAGGATCTCTTATTTACATTCTACTGAATTCAGCTGTTATTAGCTGTTCTTTTGTTGCTTTCAGCTGAAAAGGCTAAAAAGGCTAAATGCAACCCCTCAAGGCGACTCTTCTTTTATTGATTTTAAAATTGATGGGTATTAGTGTGTATGTATTCCACCTGAGCATTGTAGGAGAATATCCTGGATTAGAATGTTAAACAAATAGCCTAATAAAGAAAATTATTTTTTTTCTTCCTCCCCCTCCCCCCCTTTCTTTTCCTGTATGGTGTTTGCAAAAGAAGTGTACAACAAATACAAGTCTGTCAAAAACACAAGAGTTAAATAATGTAGAGGGAAGGGATGCAAAGACAAAAAGCTGCTTTACGTAAGCAAGTTTTGACTTTTAATACTGTATTTTATTTAACTTTTCTGGAACTGGGCTGCCAAGTGGCCCTCAATTTACAGAGCTGTCATGCACTTGAATGCAGTGGAACAGTTTGTTTGGAAAAAAACTACAGAACAAAACTTGGTTTTATGTTACTGGAAAGATGTGTGTTTGCTTTCAGTATCAGCAGGCAATCAGAGTTTCTATGGACCTGGTGCTAACAGAGTTATTACTGCATGAAACTTGAATGATATGGTGATAAATGAGCCTGGAGGTTGGGGGAAACAAAACCATGTGCTTTGGAACAGATTGGTATTTGGTAGCCAGGGAGGATCCTGCCACTATATATGGTCATTATTTTGTTCATGTTCTGAGATTCAGGAAGAACCACACCTTAGACACTTCATGGCTTGACACCACAGAATGATAACTGACTGTCACTTTATATGTGGGACGAGCACTCTGATATAACACTCAGGGTTGCTCTTGCCTGTTTGCATGTTGCAGCTTGTGTTACATTTCAACCTTGTGATCACAAATAGGAACTAAATTTCTGCACCTCTGCCCATTGGTATTGATGGAGTGGGTTTTCTCAGAAAACATCTCTGAATAATTCTGGATGGATTTGTATCTCCAGAACAACAGCTTATTTACATTAGTAAATAGTCTGGCTTTATGACTAATTAAAATCTTTACTTGTTACTTAAGTCTTTACGGTTTCTTTCCATTGATAAAGACAAGGAGACCACAAGTTCTCTGAAAGCCAGTGGGAAATGCCCACTGATATAGCAGAGTCAAGGATTGACCTCTTGTTGCTAAGCACCAGCAGAAAAGCAGATAGACGAATTAAGTGGGAAAGAGGAACAGAGCCTACACGTATTTCAGGAAATGAATTATTATGTAGTAATTTACTCTTAAAGCTTAATTATTTTAATTAGATATTACATAGATACCTACCTTGCTCTTCAAAAGTGGCCTGGAGGACATAAGTTACTGCCATTTTCATTTGAACTTGGCAAACGTGGGGTCCTGCATGCCCCAGCAGGCACTCTGGATGCTCCTGATCTGGGGCTTTACTTTTCCACAGGCCATGAGTGTGGCATTGATGATAGCCTATATTCACCTGTCATACTTCCCACATTAATCACAGGATGGATACAGGAGGAAGCAGAAGGCTTATCTTCCATTTTCCATTTCCCTCTTTACTGTCTGTTAGTCCCAGTTGCCCTTGGTCTTACAGAAATCCAGCAATGGTGCTCTCTTGCTGAGATGGATCTTGACTTCGTATCCCCAGCATGAGCTGAAGGGTGACAGTAGAGTAAGCCTTGGAAATAGCAGGCTTCCACCTCTAAGATTAGAGCTCATAATTTCTGTGTTTAAAAAGATGGGTGAAAAATTTCAGCAAAACTTGATTTTACTGTGATGCCAGCCCTGCAGAGAGCAGCAGAAGAAGATGGGAAATATTTTAAGTGACTTCTTGTGTTACCTTAGCTGATAAGACACAGAATCAGCTTGGTGATTTTTCTCCATCCTGAATGGGTATCTCTGGGGAAATGTGACAGCTCTATATCTCATAAGTTGGAGTACAGCCTGTATCCAGTGTATCTCACAAGCATAGATAAATGTGCTTCAGTGCTCAGACTCAGTCCTAGAGGCTGCACTGAAGATTTGCACCTTATTTTGGGTTGTAAATGCATCTAAAGAGCTGTGATAAAAGGTTTATGAGACAGAAGCAAAGCTGTATATATGAAGCCAATTTCAGAAGTTCCTTTACATCAAGAGAGTGTCGTAGTATATGAATAATAGAAGGATGGCTGCATACCTAATTGTGGGACGTGGCCTGGCAGGGTTGATCTTTTGCTTCTGGTTGGTCTCAGTTGTCTAGCATGACTGATTGTAATAAATCACTCTTTCTTCTGAATTGGTTGCATGGTTGCATGAGTTCCTAATTTATACCAATATGGAGTTCAAAGCCTTCTTCCCTGTTAAAAATTCCAGCAGAGCTCTTTTTGCCTGCTTACCCTGCCTTTGCAATGTCACATCTCCCAGAGCATGTCCACCCAGCTTGGATTAGCAATGCTTTTTGAAGAAAAAACACTTGCTGTCCTTCATATTGAGCTGCAAGTCTTGGAGTATACAGCTTGGCTGAATTACTTCTGCGTGAAGTTAATCCTCTCAGTGTTCTACAGTAGCACACCTAATGGGACACAGAGTCATGACAGAGTCTTCCAAAGCAAACCTTGAGATGCATATGGGGTATGGTTGGTGGAACCTCAAGCAGTGACTCTCTTACTCTACAGTTCTGCCAATCTTGGGGCACAGGGTTTACAGGCAGAGATGTTTTCCCCACTGTGTGTTTCCACTGTCTCTTCTTCCTGCAGCTCTCTTCCAGTCATTCCAGATTTCTGCTTACATTCTTTAAATCCTTCTTCAAAATCTGACTTTACAGTTTTCTTCTACTGTTACTTTCCAGTCACAAGCAAGCTAGCTCTGAACATAGAGGAAAGATGAAATAGAACACTGAGTGGTCAAAAAGCTGGAAGCCTTGTGTCTCCATTATCTGGAGATGACAACTGAGCTCTTAAGAATGTTTCTCTCTATTTCCCAGTCTTCACCAGCCATGAGAGCTGCTCTCTCAGCTGGATGAATGTTTTCATAACTTTTTTCAGGTATGCGTATTTTATTAAATTTAAAAGGAGCTAGTTTAAAACTAAGATACAGCACTGTGGGCTGAGGTCTCCATTAGCAAATGTACACACAGAAAGGTGTGTATGCAATTCCCCATGTCCTGGACGGCCAAAGTGTACATGTTTTTATTGATGAAAATGTAGCCGATCCAGTGATTTTGAAGGCAGTTGCCACTTGATTTCTTTTCCTGAAAACACTGGAGTGTATTTAACCTTGTGCATTGGACTGGAATAGGTGTATGTTGCCTACAAACATGCTTTGAGACTTTCAGGGGAACAAGGTGCTTAGCTACTTAAGGACAAGCATGTACACACAGAGCAAGAATATTAAATCTGGCTGTGCAAAGGCCTCCTCCCTTCCCTGCTCCTTCTCTCCGTATGTCTTCTCTCCAAAAGTGTGTTAAACTACTTCCAAACTACTCATGCAGTTGGGGATTATCATGCTCTGGGGATTGTAATTATTTGAGATCTCTATACTTCCCAAGTTCTGGAGGCAATTATCATTTGGCCTTATCCTTCAAAGTGTGCTTGCTGAGTGTGGAACTCTTACAACTGCTTGCCTCTGAGATATTTCTTACATAACTCTCAAGTTATGAAAATACAGTGTTTAATTTTTACAGGAGATGAGACTGCTTGATCCATTGTTTCCTGTTCAATTCACCGCACCAAATTCCATCTCATGGGAACTGAAGCCACTCAGTAACTGAGATGGGGATTTGGTCTGTTCTTTTCTGTCAAAATTGGGATATTTCACATATCTGTTGAAGGGACAAATTCCTGTACAGCGTGTTGGCCACTTCTTCCATATTAAAATCTTACCTCACACATGTTAGGATTGCCATTCAAACTTGTCAAGTTATTTAACTTATTAAAAAAAAAGAATACATTTTTTTCTGTACTCATTGATCTTGTCTTTTGATGCCATGCCCATTGTGCTACAATACATCTGGAAAATGGCCCATAATTTTTCTTAAGGCAGGAAATAGTATTTATGGCTGTACAATAATATTTTACAGTATATACGATCAAAAGATTACCAACTTCATTTACAAATCAAGTCCAAACAATAACAGAAACTATCAAGGTACTGTGCTTTGTTTCACGGTTTCTCAGAATATCCCTGGAATTCTGCCTTCATTAAGTATACTTCCCACACTGCATGGTTTGGGGATCTGAACAGATGTGCTACAGCCTGAAAAAGCACAAAACAAAGTGTGAAATGAAACAAAAACAAAAATGAAATATGTCTGTAGGGAACAGCTTTAATTAACAGAACTCTGCCTGTATGTTGCCCTAAAAAGGGCAATATGCTGAGCGAGGGTGAACAGAAATACTTGTAGTTCCTTTAATCATAAGTTATATAAGTTACATGGTTTCCAGGTAGCTGAGTTCAGGATGGATAGTCAAGCGCAACTTTTTCTTACAATATATGGTTATAGAGTGCAGTTCATTGCCACCCCACATTTCATAAAACAATGGAGAGAAAGATCAGCAATTCATGAGACATTTCAGTGCCATGTAGCAGTATCTTGAGAGACAGTAACAATGAGTGCTGAAAAAAACCTTAAGTTGGGAAGCAATCTACAGTTCTCAATGCTTATGGTAACTTTAGTGGAAAGCAGGACCTTTACACCAGGCTTGGATATCCTTTTTTTCCCTTAACATATTTATTAGTGCTTCTTCTTGGCGATAATTAACTAGTTGATGTAGAGATCTAGTTGTGTATTGACAATCCGGTGTTTTCCTTTAATTTTCCTTTCCCTTCTACCAATAAAAATGTGTCATTGTGATTC
Organism: Empidonax traillii; assembly: GCF_003031625.1. Lineage (NCBI taxonomy): Eukaryota > Metazoa > Chordata > Aves > Passeriformes > Tyrannidae > Empidonax > Empidonax traillii. The sequence continues at coordinate 352,759 of NW_020955567.1, read as the reverse complement.
TGCTGAGAGGAGGATTTTGTGCAGGCTTCACAAGAAGTGAAATTTACTTACAAGCTTAGGAGGCTGAAACTGAGTGAAGCTCTCTGGGATGCAAGAGAACCAGTCTTAACTCTCATCTCTCAGGCTTTTTTACTGGCACTAAAGATTTATGACAAAACTGAATACAATTTGGGTTTGAAATAAAGTCTTGCTGTTCTAAAAGGAATTTGGTTTCTTATCCCTTATTTTCTTGATAATATAATATTTGTGGTCTTGGAGCAGTTTTAAAGTAAGAAATCAGTGTTGTCCAATATCAATATCTTACTGATGATCCCACAGTGAAGCTATTCCAGTTATGGGGTCCTTGGCAAGTCAAGGGACTGAAGTACTCTTCTTCCATGGTGTTGCAGTGGCAGGAACATGCTCTGCAAGTGCTGCAGACTTCTCTTTCTCCCTTGCAGCAGGAGGGAAAATGAAACAGTGTGCAGAAACTAGAAGTCTTGCAGTCTGTCCTTGGCTTCAGCTGGCCAAAGCCACAACTCCTATTTTGTGACTGTCACACAGCATTTGCAGCCACAATTAGGAGCTTCTCCGTGATGTACCCCAGAGTCCTTTTGGTAATGAGTGTAAAACTGGCCGAAACTGTCAGAAGTCTCCTGGAAGCTGATGATTATAAAATCTACCTTTGTCTTAGAACAAATGGAAAAAACCTGAAAAGATAGAAACTGATGACCGTGACACAATCCATTCGAGGCCATCTGGGACATGAGCTGTATCACTGCAAGGGTTTCAGAAGGGTATAAAAGCAAGCAATAGGGTATGTCTGGGTGTGAACTGGATACAACTGTGTGTAGGCAGTGCAACTGGGATACCACAAAAGCAGGCTGAGACCACTGGAGAAAGCCAAGAATGGTCAAATGAGCTTCAGTAATGGGGCCCTAAGAGGAGAAAGAAAACAACAAGGAAAAAGGTCATGCTTTTTGGGTGAAGTTCTGGCTGGCAAATAAAAGACTTGGAATAAAGAGCAAAGAAATTCCTTCTTGCTGTTTGATGATTGTATTAAAAGAAATACATTTTAATGCCCATTTTCAGTAAATAAACAAGGTTTCTGCCCTGTTTATACACAATTCAATCTTCAGTTTCCTCAACAAAAGCAATCTGAACATTAGCTAAGGACTCTGGCCCAAAGGGGTAATAGTAGTCTCTAACGGGAGTAAATAGACGGTAGGCAGTGCTCTTTCAACCCACTCTTTGAAGAGTCAGCTGAATACAGCCTTTAAGAAAGGTAGAGGTACACAAATATTTACCTATTAGGTTTCTATTCATGATGAGCACAACACTATTGTACTTGGTTGTTGCTTTCAGTTCTCCGTAGATCTGTGTCCTGATGTACGACCTGCATTTGCAAGCAGTAGTTAGAGAATCAGGTGGCTGCGCACCGTCATCACTGGGCATTTTGAAGTAGGGGAAGTGGCAAGTTGTGTGTTCTGCAAAGTTAAAGTCCTGGGTATTGTCTCCAGCACTGGGGCAGCTCAGAATTTGGGTCCAGATCCTCCCGGGACTCCTGTTACTAATTCACATCCTGGCAGCCTGTGGTAATGCTAATGAAGGATTAGGGCCTTGTTACAGTACTTGATGGATAGTAAGTGTCATCTTCTGGAAACGCCTGTTGACAGAGCTGCCTTTCTCATTTATCTGCCCTGTAATCAAGATACAGCTGGGAAAGGTTTTAATAATTGTCACTTTCACATTGTGCCTGTCATGTAGTTTGATTGTGGTGAACTGTATTACAGGATTAATTCAATGTAATCTTTGATTTGCAGTTTTGTAAGATTACCAGCAATGGTATATTTTTTTCAACAGAAGTGGGCAGATGGACTAGGATTAAAGTAAAAACCAGGAAGTCTGCTCCAGCCAGATCAGCCTGAAGGAATGAAACACATTGTCCTGGAGGATTAATTTCCTCCTGGGAATGTGCAAGACTGCCATTAAAACACACCTCAGGTAAAGAAAGGAGTTGGGGCTTTACTTTGCTGGTTGTGTGCAATATCTTGTATTTTTTTTGTCCTGTTGCTGAGGGCCCTGTGTAGAGCAGAAAAACACTCCAGTCCAGTCCAGTGTGTGTGACTGGAGAAACCACACAGCTAGTGACTCTCAGAGGAGGGCCTGGGGAGGCGAGCCCCAGGTCTGCAAACAAGAGGTGCTCCCAGGTGCCACTGCTGATCCCCATGTGGCAGCCAACAAAGGCCCTATTGAGAACAGAGAGGCAGGGTTGCAGCCAGGGTGGAGGAACATGATAGCAGACTCTTGAGGCCAGGGAATCTGTAAAATAAACCGCTGGGCAGCGTGAATGTGGAGGTGAGGAATGTGAAACCAGAGTCGAGTTATTTGGGAGCAGCTCCCGTCCAGTGCTACGTGAGATGTTACTGGCCAACAGCAGAGGCATAGCTGGTTATAAAATACACAGTGAAGGAAAAAATCCTTTGTTGGTATAAATAACTTAAACTCTGATCAGATCAACTGCCCATTTGCACTGGGGAACATAGACAGCACCTGCAGCTCACAGGCTGTTGCCTGGCCACCTTCCCCACCCTAGGTCCAGCCAGGCTGAAAGGGTCTGGCAGCTGAGATTGCATAGTTTCTGTGATCTCTTTATGGAGGCACATGGCAGAATGACTTCTGCATCCCGGCCAAGGCTGTGCTCTCTGCTACTCGTGGTTACAGACACATTCTTGGCCTATTCTACCCAAGAAGGTTTAAGGCTGAATGTAGGCTGTGCCTGCCAGGAAACATCATCCTGCATTCCCCTCTGTGCTGTATTTTGACTCTTGTTTTCAGCCCTTCTATGCTGATCATAATTTATTCTCTTGGGTTTTCCTTCTGCCAGGTCAGATCTGGTCCACCACAAGTGGACCTGGCATAAAGGGATCTTAAAAGTCTCTGCAGGCAGAGGGGAGAGCGTCAGAAGAGCACTCCCCCTTTTTAGGGAAGCATGTTCCCAAACCTGCTCCTACTGCTCCCGAAACTGCTCTTTCAGGGGTGGTGGTGTCCCAGCCTCTCTAACCTTCCTTGTGGCTACACTCTGCAGATGTCTTCAAGAAAGAGAACATACCAACAATTTGTGCAGAAAAGCTGCTGATTGGAAAGAAGGCAGGAAAAAGGTTAAAATCCAGAAATGGCTTTGCAAGTGCTTTTCAGTGGAGCAGGCAGTGGGTCTGGTTTCCTCATGCTCCTCAATCCTGCTCTTTCTCTGCTGGATCAGCTGCTGACAGAACAGCCCAAAACAGCTGAAAAGAGTGACTGGGGCATTTCAGCCAATTAGAGAAATAAATGAAAATGAAACTTGAATTGGATAGTCAGTCTTCCCTATCAATCCCTATGTTGTGCTGTTTCACCCTTACAAATCTTGGAATGTTGCCATTCTGCACATGGAATATAAGAACCAAAAAGAACAATTCCTTTTGATGCAAACAAGCAAAGTGCGTGGTAGGCAAAGCCTGTTGAAAGAACCAAGTCTTCCTATCTGACAATTTTTTTATAAAATCAGCCTTGCTTATATTTCATAACATTACTAAACAGAGTGCTCTGAAATGCAACTGGAGTGTTTACGATAGCAAAGGAACAAACAAACAGAAAATAGAATGAGAACTGTTTTAAAAGGAAGAAGACTGATTAATATTAAGACAACTGAGCTATTGTCTAAACAGTGTTTTTAAACTTGATTTAGCTTGTAACAAATTGTAACAGTGCCCACCACAACATGTCTTCTGCCTAATGCTTTGGGCTTGATTGAATGGAGGAATAGCTCATTCTTCTAACTTGTTCCAGATATAAAAATAATGGTGTTTTCTACTATTTATATTATTAATAAAAATTATTTTAATAACAAATCACTATCCCATGCTGTGCCCTTGAAGAACCTCTGCAACTCTATGGAACATGGCCAGCTGCTTATTAAACTGGAGGGATGAAGAATATAGCCATAAAAATCTGTTATGCTTGACTTATGATTATTTCATTTAGTTTACATGTGGCTTATTTGTATGCATTTCATCAACTTAAATTCTAATTAAAACTGAACAATAAACTCTGAGTTTTCAGTCATAATGTTCCTACATCCTCTCTTCAACAGCAATACTTTAAGGAACATGTTTGTAACTTCTTCTCCAAGCTCTGGATCTGTTCTTCTTGTTTAAGAATTGGAATGGAACAGACTAAATATTTGTAATGAATACAGAGTATTTGGCTTATTTCTGGAGTAATTTTATTCATTCTTTGTATGTATTGAGATGACTTAATTTATACTGAGGTTCTTGAACAGATGTTTTCATAGAAATTGCCTAAATCTGCTATTGGTTGATGTTAACTGTTTGCTATTCTTACTGTTCCTAAGTTTGATTCTGCCTGGACTTTACAGCCATGTTTCCTGGCTTTGGTTACGTGGATGCTATTATCTGGGAAAAAGAAAAATTAGTAATTTGCATATTAACTGTAGATTGTGTTCTTTGCCTGATCTCTGGGATTTAAAGACAATCTAGCAACCTAGTAATATGAATGAAACATTAAAGAAATCTAAATGGAAGAAAAGGAGCTTGTAATATAGAACATCTCATCCCTCTGTAAACTTCTCTCATTTTTAGAATTCATGGTTTTAGCTCTCAGTGAGATCTACTGTTTTTAGTTGTGTATTGCCATAATCTCATGTATGTGTGTACAATAATTCATTGCCAGTGAAACTTGAAAGTGTTCATCCACATTCCCAGGAAGGAGACTTTCTTAAGAAGCACTTATTAATTTTAACTTGCTCAAGGAGTATGTGTCTTCCCCAGCATGTCACATCTTTTGTTCTTGCCTGTGGCTTGCTGGCCTAGCAGTGAAAGTTGAAATCTGGCTGTCACCTAAATCATGCATATTTGTAGTAAAGTCAAGATTTAAAGAGGAAAATCTTCCTCTCCCCCTTTAAATGTAAAGCAGTGCTATGATATATGATGACAGTCTTGATGAAGTGTCTGAAAGTCTGTTTTCTTGTAAAACACCATGTGCACTTAAACAGAATAATTTCTGTCTTCCTTTTAATATAGAAAAAACTATTTATTAAGGGACTTTCAAATGCTTTCTTAAAGACAGACTTACTTGTAAAAAAATACTTAAAGCATTGGAGAATGCAATTCCCAGTAAAGTGCTGCTGTTGTTTGTGTGGTGTTCCTGCTGATAGAAGAGCTGTCATCTTCTGGTGGGACCGCTAGGGATCAAGGGATGACACAGTTCTAGACTTCTCTCTGAGAGGCAGGAAGTTTCCTAGCTGCATGCATTTTCTCATGCTTCCTCTGACACTTCTCTTTCTCACCTCTCCTCTGTTCCAATTTGTCTGTGTGTCCAGAAAAAGCTGGATTGAGATCAGCTCATTTGTCTTCCAGCAGGTATCTGCTGCTCTTTGTTCTATACTTGCTCAGGCTGTATGTAAAACAGTAAACTATAGATGAAATGACCCTCATTATGTTTGTAATCTTCTCTGCCATCTAATCTCCACTTAGGAATTTTATTTAATTGTTCTTGTGTAGGCTGATAGATATTCATCTGTGCATTGGGATAGGCAGTCCTTAATATTTTTTGGATTGTGTATTTCAATTTTTGCACTCTTGTACCCAGAGCATAGGATGTACATCAAATGCTAGATCTGCCTTCCATTGAAGTCAAAGCAGCAAGAGCAGGATTTGACTCTTACGTGAGATTGTATTAATCTAAAGAAATAATCATTCATCCTTGTTCTGTTTTGCCAGATTTTTATATTATCACATTAAAAAAAAAAAGAAAAGAAAGAAAAACAAAGAAATGCCTTGTATACAAATGTTTGTACTGAAGTTGTATTGCAAACTGAAATTAATGTTGCCTTTGGAGTATCGTTCTTGCTGGGCATCTGCTCCCAAACTTTTATGATTTCAACCAGAATATCAACACATTTTATAATAATATGAAAATTCATTTGAAGTACGAGCTGAAGAGATGAGGGTAAAGGGGAAAATGGTGTGTGTTTTAAGACTGGGGTACTATATTGTAAGAAAACTACAGCACTCACTCTCTTACATTAGTTGGAAAAGAATCTCAAGTCTTTCATGTCAAAATGAAGTGGTTTTCCAACTCATCTGTTATTCTTCAGAGTTGCTGCCCAGGGAAATGAATAGGAGATTAACAAAGTATCTGGCTAAAAGGTTGTAATTTAAAAAAACCTTACCACTGTGTTTATAGTTGTGCAAGACCAGCCAATAGATCACTTGAAAGTGTGGAAATTGGAAAATGGCACTCTCCAGTTGTGGAAAATCCCATTGCTCAGAATTCAGATGCTTTGCAAAGGAGGGAATTCTCTTCAGAACATTTGGCTGAATTTTTTGCATTCTTGTATTATCTCACTCTGCAGGAGGAATGTAAACAGTGCTCATCTGTCAGTATAGCTGTTGCAGCTGGATGGCTTTCAGGACTGTGATTTTTTAAAAAATGAAGATGTATCCTGAATGTGATGCTTATAAATGGGTAGCTCTAAACAATAAAATTTCCACTGTGATGGGTGAAGTATGACAGACAATTTGCTTTGTGTTTCCCCATTGCTCTGTCTATTGTGACTTGCTGAGGAAATAATCCCAGGCTGGATATGTAATCAGATTTGACGCCTGACTTCCTGCTCCACTAAAGTGACCAATTAAAATGCCATTAATTAGAAGTGAGCAAGTATGAAAGCCAAAAATAAAATCCCCTTTTTGTCTCTTTCTAGTACTATTTATTAGAAGATTGAAAAGTTTTGCCTGTAATGATTAAAAAAAATTGCTTTTCCTTGTCAGCATTGTCTGCAAAACAGTAATATTGTAATCCTGCATCTCTGGCTACCTTGCAGAACATGATTTTCTCAACAGCTGTTAGCTTTGGACTGGGAATGGCATAGATGTTAGTCACCCTTCTGTTTTCTTCCTGCTTCTTCACCAGAGGTACCTTTAGCCATGCATTCCTATTAATTCCTTTTCTAAACGTTATGACTCTTCTGCAAGCAGGGATTGGTGGAGATATCAGAATTCAGCTTAAAAAAGCTGTTTCTGGATATTGGTCCTGAGCAGTGTAGCTAACTGCTCATCTCAGATGCAGCTTTTAAAATTTATCAGTTATACATCTTGTATTAACCATAGCAGAGCACACGAGCATAAGCTCAGCACTCAATACTGTTTCTTTGGCCTTACACTTATACTCTGAATATTGTATTTCTTCTTTCTATAAACCAGCCCAGTTCCAAAGTAGGAATTCATCTCTGGCTTTCTCTTTCCAGTAGTCCAATTTTCAAAGCAGGAGGTGATAGGTGAGAGTGCTGTGTCTGTACCTGGTAAGAATGGGGAAAGTGTTCAAACTTGGTGTCCAATTCTGTGCTCACAAACACTGTGTTTTGGGCTAGGCTTAACCCAGTCTAGAGGCAGAGTTTGAAGGTGCTCAGAAAATGCATGAAAGCCTGAGCCTCATTTGACTGATGAGAACTTGGACACCCCACAGTTTAAGCAGCTGGGTGGAGATCTTATGGATGACTTGTTTGAACTTGCATACTCAAATTTCTTCTTAATTGCTCTAAGTGCCTATTTATTTATTTATTCATTCATTCAGATTAGGCCCTTTCTTTTGCTCTTCTCCAGTCTTCATCCAAAAAAGAATAATAACAGCAATTGCTGCCTCTCCAGGATGTTTTGTAATGAATATTCAAAGGTTTGGAAGATGTCCATCTATGACAACTGAGGGGGGGTATGTAATGAGCACAACGAAGTTACCAGGTCATTGCAGGTTCTGGTCCAGTAGAAGCAAACTGATGGAACAGTTATTTTTGCCACCTTCTCCAGATGTATCTTTATATTGATGAGAATTTAAATGGAGGGATACTTTTTATTCACGCATCTCCACTTTTCTTTTTTTTTCTTTTTTTTTTTTTTTCTGTCTCATATACACACTCTGCAAATTTGACTACTCCGGCCATGGTGGATGAATTTATCTTTTGATATTTGCTGTCATTTCCAAGTAAAGTGGATTATTACCTCTTGTAAAGTAGAAGTACACTTATCTGTCAAAAAATAAATGTGTGTGTACATGGACCCCTGTACCCAAGAGTGAGGGTCTTCATTGTGGATAGATTTAACACTAATGTGTAGGATCAACTCAGTCATATACTTGTAAGTTAAAAGGTCTGTATGTAAATTGTTTAAAAAAGTATAATCCAATTGTATGTTTCTGTAACAAAATGACTAATCTCACTAAATGTTACAACAGTGGTGATGGAACTTGAGCTCTAATCTATGAATACAGCATTATAATTTTACAAGAGTAGCTGTTCTCAATAAATATCAAAATGCATGTAATTATTATGTGACTTTAGCCCTTTTTTTCCCACGATACTGTAGTTGATCTTGTCAACAGCTACCACGAAGTACAGTGATTTAGGTCCCCTGATGATGAAGTTTAAAAATAGCCTCGGTTCAGATTGTTCCACTATGCCATTATCCTCCTTCACTTGGCTCAGAGGGGTGACCTTCACTCTCTTGTCTGGAGGCAGGGCTTAGACATGCTGGATGCTGCCCTTTGTAGGCTGTTTTGCATGAGTTTTGGGAAATGGAGCTGGGACAGGGGACAGCATGAAATGTTCCATTTTCTTATGGAAGAGCATCCCCATTTTGAATAAAAGCTTAGGCTGTGTCAGTATTTGGATATTTCTCTGAAGTTCATTGTTCTCAAAAGGAAAGAAAAACAAAACCAGAGGAACTGTAAGATTTTGGAGCAGGGACTGTCTTCCTAAAAAAGCAGATGTGGAGCAATGGTGGTGCTCTGTTGCGTTCGGAACTGGATACGGTTTTGTCCTGTTGATGAGTAGCTCACAGCATGGCTGTGAAGCCTGCAGCCTGCAAGATGTCCTGCAGCTGGGCTTCTGCAAAGACATTATTCTTTTGTCTAAATAGTCTTGATGGAGGTTTTGATAATAACTTGAGAGAGCAGGGAGAATTTAATTTAAATCTGCCACAATTGAAAAGTGAGATACACAGGAGTCTGCTTTTAGGAGGTTTGAGGGATAGCTGTGTTCCAGGCAAAGGAAACAGAACCAAAGTTCCCTAAATGGACTGGGGTTCATCATTTGGCTCTGCAGATCTCAGCCATGTTTTATCTCTTTTGCACTAATGGTATCATCTGCCAAGCCCAAATCTTAAATAGTTCTTTGAGAAATTCTCTGAAAATACAGACAAGTACATTGTGTACAAAGATTTCAGTCCATTTGCTGGCACTTGCAGTCTTTCCTTCTGTGCTCTTCTCTCACTATCCTTGACTTCTTGAGCTGGTTTGGCCAGGTCATTTTCTGATAAAACCTATTACAGCATGAGTCCCTGTAACTTTCTAAGGAGAAAAATAAAGTTAATGAAAGTAATACTTATCATAGTCTACAGACAAACAGAAATGTATTAGTAGCAACAGTCCTGTTGCATTTACTGAAATCTAGTTTATTTTAAGTCTTAAGGGGCAGATGCAATTGCTCTTTTTGCAAACAAAAAAGTATTCAAACTCTCTAACTAGAAACAAATGATCACATATTGTACCTGTATTTCTTGACCTGAGAACAGAACGAAATCAAATGTTTTAGTCAGGCATGCTTTATGGTTGTGCATTCCTGCACATAAAGGCCCAAGCAGGATCCTTCTCAAATGACACAGATGATTATTACTTTGTTCCCAAGGGAAAGTGGTATTACAGCATCAGTATTATCCACTGGTAATGAGGTGCTCACAGATGGAAAGAGGAGGGGTAAGACAGATATAACATGAGTGACTACCCTGTGGCAAATATTGCTTTAAAAATGTTTTCATAACACTTCAAAGAGTCTGAGTGAGGGGATCACGTGGTAATACTGTCTAACTCGTGCTTTAAACAACAGGGACTTCCACCCCCAATCCTGGATAACTCTGTTAATATTGCTGGTAGTTCCTTTGCTTGGTGCCAAGTACATGATTAAGACACTGATTCAACAAATCAGAGGTGATCACTTGACCATAAAGCATCATATGATAATGAAAGGCTTCTGAGAGGGAGCTCTCCTCACTTCTACAGATCTGCTTTGTGTTTCTTCCTTACCTCAGTCTCTACCAACATTGCTAATATCAGCAAAGGGTTCGACATAAAACCCCCTGGACAGTGTCTAAGCATTTTAACTGCGGTGATTGTTAGATGAAAAGATGTTTGAATGCTGTCAGTGACATGTATTTGCTTTTGGTTCTCAAATGTTATGGGGTGAGGTTACCTTTTTGTAACAGCTGAGAGAATGGGTGCAGCAGAGACATACTTTATTGTCTTTATGAGGTGGCTTCCTTGGAGGCTTTGTCTTTTTGAAGACTGACAGAGTTTACTAATGTGCACAATAGTAGGAGCAGTTCTTTTGCTTTCACTAGCGATCTAGTATGGAAAGTATTTCTGAACTGTTCCCTTTGCTTGTAACAAAAGCAGAAATACGATTCAACTAATTGTACAAAGATGTAGTAGAGAATCATTAACTGCTTTTTTAATGTGAAATCTTCAATGCACATAAAAGAATCATCTCTCTGCACCCAGGTGTTACACTAAGTGTTGATAAGCAGTTCCTCCACAATTATGAGGAGGGTTTCTCTATTTGTCTTGTATATCAAAAACCTTTTCTCCTTTTTTTTTAAATTTTTTTTTGTATGTGTGTGGATGGTCACTTAATTTCAGTGACATAGTTGCTTCTTAGTGATACTTTTCCTTTGTTAACTGGGCAGCCAAAATGAGTGCAGAAAAGGGAGAATTGCGTGGACAAAAACAGGAGAAGGAAATGTGTTTGTAACCCTAGTAATTCCAGCACATGAATATTTCCCAATCAAAACCTAAAATCTGCCCCCTACACCAATAGCACATGAGGAGTAAGTGGTTTCATGAATGAGCTACTGCAGTGGTACAGCCTTCAAAACTCTCTGCTACTGCTGTAGCACAGTATGGGCACAAATTTTAATCCCTTCTTGGAAGGAGTGATCAGTAGTAGGGGAAGTGCTTTTCAGTGGGAAGGGTTTCTTCTTGGGCGAGTTAAAAGGTAAGAATCTGTGCCCAGCTGCTTGGGGAGAAGCAGTGTTTTAATGGGAGCAAGGAGTCCCATTCTAATGGGTCATGGAGGGGTGTACATTGGAGTTGAGATGATCTTTCCCTTGTACCCTCTTCTGGAGCAGTGCTCAATGTTAAACACTTTAAATAAAGAAATACAGAGATCAGTTGGAGAACACTGTTTCCTGGGCCAGGGGAATGATCAGAGGTATATTTAAAATACGAGGAGGGACAGAAAAAGCAAGCTGTCCAGTTTTCTCTGAGTAGTGAAGGAAAACATAGTGATAATCTTCAAACAAGTAAAAAGTTACTGCAGAACTAGAGGCAGTGTGGTATTGTTATACATCCACTGTTGCTTGGACAAGAATTAATGGGTTTACGTTAAAAAAAAATTAAGCAGGAAGTTTCAATGGACAAAGGTATTAGGAAATACTTTCTCAGGAAAGAATAGTGAAATGTGGAAAGTGGTTGCCTGATGATTGTGAAGCTTTTAAATACCTGTTGAAAATTATCTGTCATAAATGATGTGCAGTCAGTCTTTTTTTTTTTTTTTTATGATTGATATGCTGGGGGTTTTTTAACCTTTCATGTATAGGCTTTATTAATCAAATTGATTTTTTCTCTTCCTCTATTTTTTTTTTTAATAAGCCTTGTTCTTAGTATTGTGATTTTTTTTCTTAATGGCATTTCATTTCTTGCTTATCCCTATAAAATTACAAGTCATTTTCATAAAGTGGTCTATCAAATGAAATTTTCTCTGCTGTTTGAGGGTATAAAATTGCTTCTTATATAGTGAAGAAAATGAAGTTGCTATGCTGTTCATCCCCCCATGTCAAAGAGTTACTTAAGCTACAGTCCAGAAATATTAAGATTACAAATGGACCTCTCCTGGATTTATATGAGGTGCCTGTGGGAGCAGAGTGAGGCCATTTCAGTGTACTGGTATCTGGAGGATGGCATGTGCTGCTATGATCAACGTGAGGGGAAACGTCCCTTTACCAGCAGTGAGTACTTACAGACTGATGATACTACAGGTGTAAATAATGAAGTCAGCTTTGCAGTTTATTTGGGGGATGATAATGAATTATGAGATCTATCGCGTAATCCAGATGACAGGGTAATCATGTTTATTTCTCATTAACTTTTAGTGTGCCAGTGCTTGATACATTTTACATCGGTAATGCTTTTGTAGTTGGATAATCAAATCACATATTGCGTGTAGTTTTAATGGAAAGGTTTTCTTGCCCTCTCTTCTTTCCCCAAATTCAGCAAGTAGCCACCATTCCAAAGCTTTTTTCTTTGACGTGATGAATGCCTGGCTTCTAAGCTGGTCTTTGCCACAGATTTGACTTGCAGCTCTCAGCAAATTGTGTCTTCCTTCTGCTTAAACAGATGTTACTCAACCATATTTCAGCTTTGCCAGGTAATATGTTTGCATGGTGTTTTTTTTTTTTTGTGTGTGCATACAGCCTACTCCAGCAACTGTAATTAAATCCTGGCAGAAGCCAATGGAAAGGCTAAATGATCCAGGGGTGCTGCTAATAGTAAAGCCAAAATAGACTTCTCAGAAAAGTAATGTGAGTCCTTCAGTGCTCTGTAAAACCAGAGTGACCTCCTTTCTGAAGGCTAGGTTTAACTTCACATTTCCTAGGCATTTCATCACTTGCTTCAGAAACCTCAGCTGGAACAGTATCTTGAGTACTACTTTCTTTTACCCTTTTCTTTCCGTTTCCTTAGATATTCTTGGACCACATTTTTTACACTGTCTGCTACGCAGAGGACCAGCAAGGTTTGAGGAGACAATATATTTTTAAAAATAATGCTCTAATATTATTAATTAATAAAGAATTTCCAAGTATATGAGAGGGAAATATCCAGACAAAGTGATTAGCACTCTAACTATTATCTTCTCTATCAGACAAGTTTGCTCCATTTATTTAATGAGAAGATCCTCTTTGATTCAATGTAAAGATTTCATACAATTCAGCGGTACTTGAAGGTGAAATCAATTTCTGTATCTTTAATATTCCAGAGAATAATTCTTTAAAGAATATTTTTTAAAGATGCCATAAATGTCCCCACAGTGCATCACTGTCCATGCTTGAAGAAACCTCTCTGTGGTAATACTATCTTTGAGATTCTCAGAAACTGAGAGTGCTGGCCAAAATAACTCCAGAGAGACCAGAGACAGGCCAAAACTAACAAGGTTTAAGAATTTATCTTTATAAGCTCACGTGCACTTTTCTAGGAGGTATTTCTTCAGTGAGCTGTTGATGGCATTTCTAGAACTGAAATATAAGAGGGTCGGTCCCTCAAGTGATTGTTCATGCCACAGTCTGAAGTAATTTGCTAAGAGAGAGCGCATAGTAATGTATAACATGTATAAATAGCAGCTGGGTCCTCTTCCCTCTCAGGAACAGCTCGTGCCAGACTGCTGCATTCCTGGTCTGCGTGTTTGGGATGCAGAGTGAGTTAGATTAGAAGAAATTGTATGGAAACAGTCTGCATAGTTTTGAACACATCTACAAATATGAAAAAATACACTCTCACATAACTTCTGGTCACTTGCTGTGATGAAATCTAATCTCTTGGTGACTCCCTGGGTTAAATTCCCAGGTGCCTCTCAGGCATTTTGGATCTTGGAAATTAGTGCTCATCTGATATTTCAGAACTGAATTTCCCTCCCTCTAAGATTTTATTTCTTTAGGAGGCTTTTGAGAAGTGGTAGTAAACTCTTACAGATACCAAAACCTTTGCACAGGTGCTTTTTATCCCACAGTTGCTTTGCTCAAGGTTTAAGTATGGGCCTTTGCAGGCAGAGAGCAAAGCAGTCTTATAAAGCATCTCCTGTCTCTGGAGGTCAGTGTGCCCTTGGGACTCCCTGGAGTCTCTCTGAGTTGAATAAGCTCTGCTTTTTCCTTCACTGAGACCCTGATTTGGAAGGACTGAAAATCTCTGACAGTAGTAAAAAGCAGTTGCTGTTCTTCTCATAACTTGTTGTTTCCTCTGGTATCTCCTAGTTTAGGCTTAGGATTTTTTTTGTTAGTTCATGTCTTAATTTTTGTTACCCAACCTCTATATATGCATTATCAAACATCACCAACACTGTTGTTTTTACGTTTTCTTTAACCAGTCAGAAAATACAAAGTGGGGTTTTTTTCTTTCTTCTATCCTGTCACCAGCTAAAAGCAAGACAAAACTGTGTAGCTGCTTTAAAATCTTCTTGCTACTGATCAAAATATTTTTACTACTGTGAGAAAGTACAGAGTATCCTCAACTGAATTTTCTAGTGGAGTTCTCAATGATTTTATGATGATAGACTGGGGATTGAAATGCCACTGCTCTGCTGTGGATAAACCATCACATATTGACAAACAGAAGAGAGGTCCAGAGCTGAGTAAAGCTCCCAGGAAGCTTTCTATCTGCATCTCTTAGCAAGCTGATGAAAATATTGACCTGCAAATAGCACCTAGTTCAGTTATTGTGTGACAGGCTAGGTTAAACATGGTTAAAAAAATAAAAAAAAGAGCAGTCTTTCAAATTTGGAAATAATGAAATGCATTTTGTCTGTCCTAGGAAAGAAAAGACGGAAGATCCCCCTCAGTACCTCACAGTAGCTACTTTGGAGGAGCGGGGACAGGGAAGCTGCTTGGCCCAAATACAGTCTGGCATATTTGGGCAAGAAAGACTGGGAAGAGAAAGGAGGAAGGAACTTTGATGCAATAGGAAACTTCTGAATTTATCAAGGCAGGTCCTCTGCACAGCCCTGGAGCTGAGACCTTATATATAGTCTATGCTATTCTTAGAGCATGTGGCAGAACAATGGCTCCATTCGAAGAAGCTCTTTTATAGCTTGCCAATATAAAGAAGGCTGTGCAAAATGATATGATCATGTAATTGAACACTGTAAATAGATACGCTGACCCAAATGATAATTTTAAATTAGCTCATTTTCCTGCCACATCTAAACTTTGTAGACTTAACAGAATGAGAAAGACTTGATTATTTTTTCTGGATTTATAACTGTTCATTTTACTTATATGTGATTTATAAAATCAAGTGATTTGATGGGACAATGATGGGAACCATTTTTCTGTTCATTGAAGTAGAAGCTAGATTAATTTAATCCCTTTGCTGGTTTGACCTTAATGTACAGTTATGAAATTAAGATCTGTGTATCCTGCAAAATCCAAACCTCAAATGTGAAGAATACCTTTTACTTTTTATGATGCTGCCACAGCTTCAGCTATTAATTAGGATTATTAAAATTGTTTCTGTGCAATGCAATAGAACTGGTGGTACAGGCTTGAGTCAGACAGGTGTAGCTGAATGGCAACCGCCGAAACAGTAAGCTAATGTGACAACCATTACTGGTTGGCGCAAGCCATGAAGTGTCCTGGCTTGCATGGCCTCATGGAAGCTGCTTGATTCCCTGTATGCCATGGGAAATAGCAGTACTGCACTATGGAGCTGTTTTTTGGTAGTTTCCTTCCTAATAAAGCCAGATATGTCCCAGTGCAATAGCTTCTTGAAGATATTCCCAGCCTCCTCAGAGTAGACATCTCACCCAGCTCCTTTTCACTTTTATTCCTAGCAGTGCAAGAAGGGCCTGAATCTACCTCTGATCACACCCTTACTGGTGGCTGTGTTCTTACAGCAAGGCACTTGATACGGGTGGGCAGGTTCCGCTCTTCATAGTGTATGATGTACAGCTGCGTGTGGGGGATGCAGAGTGCGAACTGATGGAGGCAGAGGTGACAGGGCCAGAGATGGTGCCTGGAGCAACAGGCTCTG
>NW_020955567.1:324988-334659 GCF_003031625.1 Empidonax traillii | reverse complement strand
CAGGACTAGTAGTCAAGATGGGACAAATCTGTTTTTTGATCTGCAGGATGACAGCAAAGCAGGGAGTGTTTGGGCTGAGCAACATCTCAGTGTTCAGCTGTGTGCCCAGAAAATAAGTTCCCAAAAGGTAAAACAAAACCAGAGTGTACCAGAAGTAGCAAATAATCTGCAAGGCGGGCATTTTCTTTGATTAACTAATGCTGGATCATTGTATGAGCAAGCAGAAGTGGAGCAAGGCATCTGGTCTTGGACAAAGGGTAATCTTCACCAGGGAATCCCAGACACAGTGTTCCCTTTTGGGATGCTGTGGTACAAAGTTTTGGATCATGCCATGAGCACCTTTCTCCAGCCTGACTAGTGGATAGATTATCCATCAGGATCCTCCCTGGAGTGGTTTTGATCCAGCATCATAAACTCACACCAGATGAATATGTTGAGTCATGGGGCTACGACATTTTTCTTTCTGCCTTTAGATATTGCATATCTCCAAAAAACCCCCAAAAAACCTAACCAAAAAAACCCCCCCAAAACCTAAAAAACCCCCCAAAAGCCCCCAAGAAGGTTGAAATAAAGAGTTTCTAAAGCACTACAGTATTGAATTTTAAATGAACAGCATCTGGGAAATTATTAGCAGGTTTGAACTACAGCCATTTCATCTTGGCTGCTTTCTTCATGTAGTTCCATATACCCTTGCTTAGTAGCTGGGCCTTCTGCTGAATTTAGTTTTGTTTCCATGCTGTAGCCTTAAGCTGTAGGTCAAGTGGCAGGTTGATATTAAACGAAGCTGCATGGTGAAGGTGTCACTGTGGAAGAGGGAAGCCCTTGCATTTGCCAAGGACCAATAAGTAACTTCTTCCTGAGGTGATCACTCTAGAAGGCTCTTTGAGGGGGATCAAATTTTCTTGTGTTCAGTTTTGCTCTGGTGTTGGAATTCATAATGTGGTGGTGGTTTCTGTACTTTCTCTTGTGATTTAAACCATACATTTTTTAACATCACAGCTAGAAAGAGAAAATGTGAGTCCTGAGGGCTAAGCTAGGAATGGGACCCAGAAGTTGGACCTGCCTGACTTCAGTGTGTCTGGAGTCTCAGCTGGAAAGCTGCTTTGTGTTTGTTTGATTTGCGTTGATATACTGTTACATCATATATGTGGTACAATAGATTAAAAAAAATCCATGTGGCTCTTGTCAAGAAAAAGTGAACTATGCACTTCTAGTAATTATTACCATATGTTTCTCGCACTGTTTGTACATATGTAGTGAAGTCACTTATATTCCGCTGAAATGCTGAGAGAACAGTTGAAGCAACATGTTTATTGATACAATAACGTCCTTTCTTTATTTCAGTTCCTTACATCTGTTCCTTAGCCACATCCTATGTGCACAGAAATTTTTAGTCAAGAAAGTGAGCTTCAGATGTAGTTGCTTAATATAAGTTAAAAAAAAATTAAGAAAACAGATTAAACAAATAATTTTCCTTTTTAATGATTTAAAAACTGAAGGTGATAATTGAAACTGGAGACACAAACAGCCTTCCATGTGTAGTAATTTGGCATAGCAAATTAAACATGTTGTTGCTTCCCACTCAGATCTTATGTACCAAATCTTTTCTGAGTGAATTCTCGTAGCGCCCGAGTGTGAATGGTCATATTAAATCTTGTCAGTGACATTTTAAATGTTGTACAGTTTGAACTAACCTTCTTTAAAGCTCTGCTCCTTTAACTTGTCCTGTTATTGTCTGCTGCAGTTGTTGACTCAGTAGATTTTCTGATGTGGTCTGGGAATGAGTTCTTTTGGACTTTCACATTATCATATTACAATATACACCACAGATTATTTATACTGGGGGTTAATTGCATCATCTGAATGGAATTCATTTTCCATTGTATCTACAGGTTTGCATTTTAAAATAGTATTTTCTTTTTTTTTGAAATTCAGAATAAAATGACGTTGATTCTTAAGAAAATGAGCTTTAAATCATGAGTCTATAATTCTGTGTTTGGTTTAAACAAAAACATTGGATTGTAATGATTAACTGGGAAGTATTATTAGAGGATGAAATATATCACTTCTGAACTGTAATGGAATATGGAATCTGTCCAGTTAAATGTAGCAGATAAATAAATAAATTAAATAGTATTAAGCTGTCTCTGAGGGCCAGAGTTGCTAAGTGCAATTTATCCATACTTGATATAATCTTAAATCTACTCCCAGGCATTTCTATTTAATTTTAAAATAAAATTTAGATAAATTTTCCAGGACCAGTAACTAGAAATATGTAATATCATTCATGAGAAAAACAAGTTGAAGACACAAATTAGTTGTGTGCATGCTTATTTTTTTGATTGTCTGTCAACACATAAACGTGAAAATAGATTGGAGTCATTAACTCAAAACCCCATTTTTGTCATGGCTTATGGTGAATTTAAAACCTTGAAGTTCATTTTGGGTCAAGCAAACATTTTGCTTTTCCCCTCAAACAAAGCACCTCATTGAATTGCACAAAATGCCACAGAAAGGAAGGGCTGATTCACAAGAGGGAGGATACGGAGCTGCCCCCACCACTGCTCTGTCTTCACCCGATGGCCCCGGGGTTATGGTGGGACGTGGATCCCCTGCACCAGCTGCCACATTCTGCTGGGTTTTGGCAGAGGGTCAGCCACCTCCAGGAGAGGGCCCTGCCTGAAGCACAGGCGCATTGGATACCCAGCCTCCACACTTCCTTTCCTCCCTTTGAAAGCAATGTGCAGTGAACACACTTCAACAACCAAAAATAAGAGAACTCTCTTCCTCCTCTTCATCCCAAACGAAAAACAACACAGGAGCTTTATTTTTTCCTCCCATCTTACAAATCAAACAATTCCTTCCCTCAGACAGCCTCACAGGAGGAGCCTCACTGGGCCCCATCTGTGCTGCACAAAATCCTCTGAAGCAGCGCCAGCCCAGGATGCAGCAGGAAGAGCCAGGCCAGTGACCTACACGGTGTGGTGCAGCGCTGGCTCTGGATCTCGTATTGGGCCTCTGAGTGCCGCTTCTGTGAGAGGAAAAGTGGCTGCAACTCTGGTGATTTGGGGACTGAGTCTGCTCCTGATATGGACACCTTGCCAGAATGCAGCTGAGCCCTCTGGGACACCCAGGCTTTTGCATAGATGCTTGTGAATGCCCACATTTGGGCCACATTTTCACTTGACAATTGTGGCCTAGAGGGCTTGCGGAAGAAAGTTGTTTTCCATGGCTGTTTTGTATTTCCTCATGAAAATCTGGACTGAACTGGAAACAAGTAAATAGATCTGTTTGATAGGCCTTGGGAAGCTTTCCTGATTGGACCCCCATTGTGCTGTTGAAAACTGGGGTGAGCAGGAGGAAGGATTTGTCAAGATGAAAAAAGATCAAGTCCCCAGGCGCGTATCTGCGTGTCTGTGCACACAGAACAAAAGGAAAGGGGGAATTATGAAACTGTTAATTTGTTAATAATGAACAAACAGTTGCCAAGGTCCAGTCTGTATTCATATGCTGTGGTTAGTTGCAAAACAGAAAGGACCAAAAGCAGGGCTTAGTCAGTCCTTTCCGTCTCCATGTCCTCTGGAGGTATTGGGGCTGGCTTGGCAGTTCTAGCACCATGCAATGCAGCATATCAAACTATCACTAAAAAAAAGAAAATCACCTCAAATCTACTAGCATACAGGAGCACATTCAGTGTAAGTAACCAGAGGTATGATGATGCAAGACGCAGGGACAAACTGAAAACCGAAGTGCGCTTTTGGTGGATTTGGTGAGTGAGAGGGTTCTAATGTAGTGCAAAGATATTGCATTCAGCTCAATAAGAACAGTATTTTTTCCTTGTGTTCATCTCTCTAGAGGTACTTTCTACCATTCAGACAGCAAATAGCATCTTTTCGGACCCAGGATGCCTTTCTTTTTCTCTAGGAATGAAAATTTTCTAGGCTGGGGTTAATGTGGGCTAGGAAAGCAAATGCTCAACATACTCTACGGCAGCAAAAACTATCTTTTGGGTCTGCGTTTTATTTTCAATATGGAAATGAGGGGGAAGTTCCTGGAGAGTTACTAAACCATTACAGGTGGTTGAAAATATTTAACTCCTCTCTTTTAATAACAGACAAATATTTACACTCTCAAAAAATTAGTTCCAAAATCTAGCTGTCTCCCTGAATCTTTTAAAGAGTTATTGACAAGACTGGTCTGGGATGTGGGATTTATGCCATGGAAACAACCTTAACCCTTCTTCCGTGCAGAAATTCCCCACAAGTGTCAGTCACCACTGTGGAACTGTGTGCATCAGGCAAATTAAGGGGAAGCTTTCTAGCTAAAATTAACACCTACCTTGGCCTTAAGGGGTCTTTTTTTTCTGATAAGCTATGAGAACCTAAAACCTATTTTAAGTTGGAGAAGGAACCATGTCTCTTGAAAGGTGACAGTGCTACAGTGAAAGGTTTCTTTCTCGATGACATACCTGTCCAGCCTCTCCACACATGGCAATCCAGCTCCCAGCTGTGGGTTAGTTCTGAGAGTCTGCATGGGCGTGCAGGGAATGCACATTTGTGGTTCAGTTGGCGCAATACTTATGGTTAAAGAGGTAAGCATACTCTGAGGTTTCTAATAAAGGATGTCCTGCCCCCTCCCTGTCTTTGACTGGTGCTGTCAAGACCTGCCTGGACTATTCAGCTGCTCCTCTATTGGTGAGGTGCTCCAGCTTCTTGGTTCAGATTCCTGTAAGCCCTCCAGGCCCAAAACTTGGGCCTAATATGTGTGCCTGGACATAAATCAAAGTAGAGTTAAAAATTTAAAAAAAAAAAAAAAGGCATAAAAAGTTGTTTGTGTTTTAGAGATACCATACCTTTCAGACTTCAAAATACAAATTCTGTTTAAAGTCTTTTTCCCTCTCCTGTGGTTTAGATTCATTAGTTGCTAGACTTCCTTGGTCTGACCTACCATTTTAATATAGGATAGATTAAGAAGGAAAACAGGATCTTGGTTTGCATTATAAATAAGTCTAGATTGTGCATTGATTGCCAGTATATTTTTCTTATTCCAGATCTATGTCAGCTTGGGATGAACACTTCATCATTGTCAAGCCACCTGTGTTACTGCAGAGTACCAGCTGAATCTGTCAGTGTTGCAAAGAGGAAATGAAGAGACTTTGATCCTCTGAATAGCGTCCCTTATCACCTAAAGATGTTGATTCAGATTAACGTTTAGTGTGACTTTAAATATGGAAAATTTGTAAGCTTTTTATCTAGTACCGTATTGCTCTACCAAGGCTATCATGAGATTGTGAGAAAATGATCTACAGTGATTTTGCTCTGTTCTTGTGTGCTGCAAGGGTTTGTGCTCCCCTGGCCCGACCTTGAACTCAGCAGCAGGGCTCCAGCTCAGCCTGTGCTTCCTTGCCTTGGTTCACCCCTGCCATTTCAGTGGCTGCTGACACGTGAAACGCTCCACTGTTGGCAGTGCTGGATGCCCCTGGTTCATAAGGGAAGTATTGTAAGAAAAAGTTCCCCAGTGTAAGCAGGAGTAAACATGTTTTTTTGTTTTGTTTTCTCCTCATCTGGAGATGCCTGGATATTCTCACCTCCTGAGCTACTGACTGAGGTCACCTTAGGGATCCCTATGTGGCCCCAGCCTCATGGCATGGTGTAGGGATAGTTTTCCCCAAAGTCTATGATTGTGTTCCCTACTCCCACCAGCACTTTTCCCAGTCTCTCCTGTGTTTGCATTAGTGCTTATATGGCCATCTGTATTGGTAAGCCTTCTTCTTGCTGAATTAGGCAACAAACAGAAAACTGATCATGAGACTGCTCTGAAAGGGTGGCTTTTCTCCTGGCTACATGCTCCCACTGGACATCTTCAGGGAGGTGAATGCTCAGCAGTCTAGCAGAACCACAACAACAAAACCTAAATTATTTCAATTTTCTTGATGTCTAGCTGTCCCATATTTTCAATATGTAAGAGTAAATGAGCCAGCGTAAGAGGTAGGAGAGGGACTTTCACTCTTGGCAGTTGCTCAGCTCTACTTGGCTCAGCCCCAATGAGAAGCAGAAGTCCCATTTGCTAGCAGGCTTTGGCTGCCATTTAATATCTGCTGGTATGTTAGGGATCTGACTCATGTTTGCTTGACAAGCAGCTAAAATGGGTTAAAGTATGCTTCTCCCTCAGGCACACATCAGCTCTTTTGCAGCTGGGGTCAGGACGCCACGTTTTTGGATGGCACGCTGCAGCGCACGATATGCTCTGCTCCTGGACAACAGCCTGTGGCAGTGGGGAGGAGGCAAGGGCTAGAAAGAAAACATCTCCAGGTGTCACAGTCAGATTTGCAAGGGTTCATATCCCAAAACTCACACTGTGTAACAAGGGTGAAGGACTTGGCATGTGCCAAGTGGGACGCCTATTTGGGGTGATTGGCCTGGGCTGTAACTACTAGACTTGTTGCTGGTAGCTGCCTCGCGGCAGCTACAACAGCACTGGAAGGACCCTACATTGGCTTTGAGGAGGGGTGTTTAACTTCTGTATTTGCTCAGGAATAATGCTTTTGCCCAGCAGGGCGATGTGAATGGATTATAAGCAGTGTACCAGGTCACTTTCAGGCTCACAATGCAAGAATAGTCTTTTTTTTTTTTTTTTTTGGTTGTCTCTTCTATCTTCCTATCTCCTACCTAGCAGCCATTTCTTCTCCAAGCAGTAATAACTCAAATCCTTTAGTTCCTTATCCTAGTCAAGTGCTTTGATCAAGCTAGTATCTCTCTGAACATTTTCCAACATGTTTCTAGGCTTTCCACCTTGAATGAGCCTCACAGAAAAATGTAAATCCTTTTATTCTGACAGATTATTTCTTGTTCTTCTGCTCTTCTGTGGTTTGGGTGTTGGTTTTTTTCAGGAATACTTACAGCATTTTACATAAAAACTAAAATGAAATGTTGTAGGAATTTATTGAGCATTTCTGCTTATTCCTGGCATGGGGCCCAACCAAATCCCCACTGAAGTTTCTGGTGGGTTTAGAGCAACAGCCTCTGTTTGAAAACTTACGATGCTCCTTGCTGTGGATAACTGCTGAATTTTAGGTTTTTTTCCTTTTAAGATATACACTCTCCCTCACGGCTTGTCCCTTGTAAATGACACAGTGTGTGTGAGGCCATTTTGCCTATCTGAGCTCTGGAGCAGCACTGTGAGTCTGGAAAGGAAGTGATAGTGCTATAGCTACTGGTTAGTATTTGCCACTGCCTATGCCCACTTGTGATTTGGACTTCAGCAGCCATCATGCCAGCTGATATTAATGCTCCAGTCTGTTCTCAGACCTGGTTCTGTTGCAAAACATGTATAAAGAGAATTATTTAAGGGACTTTTAGCTTTGTTAAAACAGACCTGCTATTTTATGGCTATATTTCTTTTTCTTCTCCACTGTTTTCCCCTCCTTCATCCTCTTAGTGTGACATGAATGTGGGTTCATATAGAGCATGTTTATTGCAAAACATGCTCAATTTAAAAGCAAAACAGAAGAACCCCCCCTGAACTGAAGTTGTCTCTTTAAAGCTGCAGCATTAAGTTTGGCCATGATCCAGACTGGAGACTTTCCTTGGCAGAGATTGTGAAGCAGCCATCTCAGTTTGGAATTGCTCTTTCGGACACAGATTCCTGCAAGAATAACAGGAACATGATAAGCCAAGATATGCTAGGCAGTAAAGCCCACTGCAGTTCGGTGAAGACAATCTGTCCATTCACCTCCTATGGACCTCTCTGGGTCTGCTTGAATGTAAAGGGAAGGGAAAAGGACAAGATGACCGAACTGTAGCTGGGGTTTAAATTCTTGTTTCTGAAGGATTTAAGTAATGTAGTTGAAATAGTTCAAGAGTCCATTATGGAAAATGATTATCTATATTTCACATGTTCTTTCTGCTGTGCTCAGTAAAAACTTGTTTCATTGTTGGACTGTGCTGAACTCTTACTGGGAAAATTCCTGCTCTTCATTTTCTGGCCTGATCCAGCTGACTTTAAAGCCAAAAGAAATCAGATTCAGTAGGTAAGTGGGGAGGTTAGAACAAGCAATGCAAAACTAAATATATGTTCTGAGGGATGGTGAATGATAGGAAAGAGGTCATAAAACTGACGTCCCTTTTTGGAGCAATGGTATAAGTGAGGGCAAAAAGCACATAAATGTAGCCCATTTATTTCTAATTTGGGCAATGAAAAGTCTACCCACTACCCAGTCTATTCCACTGTCTGGCTTGGAATGGCAAACAGGTGAGCCTGCCCTTTCCAACAGGACATAGCTGGTTTGCAGTACTACCTCAAAACCAATGTGTATTTGTGTAGCTCCTCACAGCAAGTACTATGTAAGGGCATATACACTCTGCTGCTATTTAAAGCATCAATGCCAAACTAGTGCTTGAAATACTGCCTCTGACCTGGTTGGCAAAACTGATCCAGTTCACTATGGATGGATTAACATTTCCTTGCTCTGCACTGACTCAATATCTGAAGCAAGAGTTAAGTCAGGACAAGGTCTTAGCCCAAATATCTTGAGCCTGCAAATTTCAATGAATTTGTCATTATGTTTTGCTAATGAGAATGAAGTGGCCTCAAATGCTCATATAATCTCTGCTTTTTTAAAAAATCATTATTTTTTTTCCCTCTTCTGCTGGGAATGAAGTATTTCTTTTTGTTGCTTGGAAAGCCCTGCCAAAGCTCATCCATATTTCTGATGCTGGATGCAGTCCATGAGAGGATCATGATTTAGTCCCGCATGACATAGAGGGCTATTTTTTTTTTTATTTAAAGGATATAGTTTATAGAGTTGTGTATGCTGGTGCTTTAAAAACCCTTCCACTGATCTCTTTCTTCATAGTACTCAAATGAGAACACAGTGTTTTCTGTATTGTTTGGAATAGCCTGGGAAACAATGCCTCCCAGTGTGAACAGATCTCCTTCAGTGCACTGGCAAACTCATCTCGAAGGAATGTGGTTATCGACTAACCCATGATTTCTGATAGCAATTGCTAAAAAGAGTGGAAAAGTACTCAGCTGCCTGCAGTCCAATAGCACAGCAGTTTACCGACGTGCATGAGAAAGTCGCTTCTATTTAAAATGGTCATAAATCCTACTGGCCCAAACACAGCATCCTGGCTGCCCAGGAGTGGGGAAACAGCTGTGAACCAAGGCCTCTGGTGGCATAAACCGGTGTGGCTGTGCTGGTTCCAGCAAAACAATTTCATCTGCACCAGTTAAATATTTCATCTTAATATATGTTACAACACTACTACTTGTAAAAAGAGTACTTTAAATTAATGCTTATGCTTGTGGGAAAACATTCAGATGGAAAATGTAATCATCCATTGCTAACATGAGTGTCTGGATTCAATGACTTAAAGTTGGCATTGATTCATAAAATATAAAACAAGGAACACACAGAACAAATACACTTGCATAGAGATTGATGGGACTTTTTTTCCTGGGGGAAGACTGGAAAGGGAACAGGTTTTAAGCCATTTCTACAGTGAAAGGAAGGGAGCTGGGGGATTTTAGTTTTTGGAATACTGTAAAGGTCAGTGACGTTTGTCCTTGCCTCAACTTGGACACTGCACAGAGTGAGTTCCTCTACTTCCACCCCATGTTCTTGTGGATGGTGTCTCAGCAAATGTCCAGTCATGAATGAGGCACGGGAG